>NC_056740.1:352505647-352589395 GCF_019279795.1 Protopterus annectens
GTCCCTCACACACTCATCAAACATATCAGCACACTCTCATACACTCTAACCCCCACTCAAAACCCTTACAAAACACTCACTTCTTGACATAACACCTAGATACACACACACGGCACCGCGCACCATCAGCACATAATCCCGGACATTACGTAGTGTAAAGTCATAACCGCGAATTCGACATATTCAAATTTGCGATTATGAACTTTCGTTATTGTAAACATTCGGCTTCATAGTCTCGAAATACATAGATATAGAGATATATGTATATATATATATATGTGTGTGATTATGAACTTTCGTTATATATATATATATATATATATAGTCTATATATACATATATATATAGATATATGTATATATATATATATGTGCGTGTGTCTGTGTGTGTGTATATATATATATGGATGTATATATATATATATATATATATATATATATATATATATATATATATATATATATATATATATATATATATATATATATATATATATATATATATATATATATATATATATATATATATATATATATATATATATAAATAAAAACACAGGTCCGTTTTCAGCAGAGGCCCGGAGAGAAAAGCTCCACATTTAAGTATTTGCATTATAGAGTTAAAAAAAAAACTTGGCATTTAAATATAGACATTAGTCCAGTTAAGGACGCAAGACAAGAAGAAAATGGATGTAAAACAGCTATAGAGCATAGTACAATTTTAAAATATGGAGACATATGCTAAACATGGTTAAAATGTAGTCGAGATTCATCAGTGAACAATTGATACAAACTGTTTTTGAGGTACATAACAGCCATTAGCAGTTGTTGCTACAAAAAGTTATTATGTGGTAGGTAGCTGGAAACATGAGTAGCCAAGCTTACTAAGAGTAGGTTTGTTGATAGGGGCTGAGAGAGGTAGTGGGTGGGGGGAGTGAATGGTATTAGGGGGGGGTTGTAAGGGCATATCTGGCAAGTTTTGAAGTGTGGTTTTTAGTAAGGATTTAAAGTGGGTGCAAGAAGTTAGAGGTAATTGAGGATGGGAAGGGAGTTCCACAGTTTGGCTATAGTTCAGGAGAATAATGCTTCTCCAGCAGAGTTAATGGCTGTTGTGACCTGTAGGAGGTTTTTGTGGCTGGATCTTAGTGGTCTCATGGTTATGTAGGGTTGGAGTAGATTCTGGAGGGATGGGACTTTTAGTGGTTGGTTTATTAGTTTGTGGGCGAGTGTGAGTTGGTAGCATTGAAGGAGGTGGGGGAGCTCTAGCCAGCCCAGTTCTGCTAGTGAGAGACACTGGTGAGTACGATAGGAAGCCCCTGTGGCGAATTTGGCGATTTTTGTTGTAGCAGGTTTCGAGCTTATTTAGATCACGTTGTCTAAGGTTAGTAAATATTGGAGAGGCATAGAGTAGGGTAGAGATAAGATGAGAATTTGCTACCGAAATTTTAGCCGCTTTACTAAGTAGTTGTTGATTACTATATAATGCTCCTAGTTTTTGTGCACTTTTTTAATGGTCATGGAAATGTGAATGTCAAAGTTCAATTTATTGTCTATTTCTACTCCTAGTAATTTTGTGTACCTCTGATCTCATTTGCCACCTTTAAATACAGATGAGGTTGCGGTTGGTGATCAAGCTGTAGCTTGTTTTTTTTGTGAGTAAAAGTGTAATTTGTATATCTAATTTTTTCCTTATTTTACCGTGTCCTCTCTTGCCCTTCCTACACCTTTTTAGTACATTTTCTGAATAACCAGAATTGGTAGCTTCCCTTCTTTTTTCCTTATGCCTTTGAGGTAGTCCCTTAATTTCCCCTTTGCTGGGAATATTTAACTTTCTAACTGTCAAGAAATTAAAAATACTTTTTTTCTTGCAGTATTCTGTTAGTGTCTATAGATATGGCTGAGAAACTCCCAGGTTTTAAAAAAATGTAAGGACTGTGGCCATAAGATTCTGTTATCAGAATCCCATGCAACGCACGATATGTGCATTTTGTTGTTGAGGCCCGGCCTATTTAGATTCTGAATGTGATGCATTGCACGAGTTACAGAGCTTACTGAAAGCTTTAATTCTAGAGCCCTTATAGACTGCAGAAATTTATTTTGAGAGGATTACTACCTTCAGCATCCTCTGATATAGCATCTGAGATTCAAATCCCCTGAGAAGATTGATTTAAACAAAACAAAAAGGGCCAAAAAGCACTCTTTGGATCCTTCAGGTTCTTCTGCTCTGAGCTCAGAACCACCTCCTAAAAATATCAAAGCCGTCAAATCTGATCTGAAGACAAAATCCTCCAGTCTGACTACTTCAGAAAGCTATAACTTTGGATCTGAAGTAGTACAAGGATAGGTTCTCTCTGATCAGGTCTCCTCCGACTCTGGGTCCAGTAGCTTCCTGTTTCCTTTTCAGGAAAGACATCACCATTGTAGGACTTTGTCTGTTGCTTCCTCTTCTCCTTCCCCCAGAAGTCTGACCAAACAGATGTGGATAGGATGAGGAGGAAATTTCTCTCCATGCAAATTCAAATTTGGGTACTCCAGGCTCCTACTAAATTGGGTCCAGAAACTTTCATCAGTACTACTCCACCTATTTTGTCTCCTTCTCTGATCTGACCTTTGGTTTCAGAACAGTTGGATCTTGGAACCCCAGATCCATCCATATCGGATCTGAAGATTGTTGCATCTTCTACACTGATACTGTCTGAGTGGACCATCTCAGAGCACTTTGGAGCAAGATGGCACTCGGAGCCATAGCATCTGTGCCAGATCTGAGATGTTCAAGTCTGTGGCTCGCGGAAACACTGCTCTGGACAGCTCTCCTACATCCCATGCTTCAAGTGGTTTATCTTTGAGTCTGAAGGAGCTAATGGTTCAGAAGCGAGTCTTCTTGGAGCGGTCTGTTTTTCTCTTTGCATTCTGTTTTCGAAGTAGTGGAAGAGTTTTCTCTGTTCTAAGAGAAAGGAAGTATCCACCCTCCTCTGCTTCTACTTCTAAGACCCAATTGTCTTACAAACACAAAAAAAACTGAATAAAACAAATAAAAATAACAACCAGAGGTGAAGAGGTTGAAAAATAATTGGTTAGACTCTCAGCAGCATTAACTCGCTCAAGTTTAATCAATACTTTCATCCAAGAAAAGACCATCCGAAATAAAAATTAAACCATACGATTACACATCATACCATTAATAATATATCGACCAATAATAGATATATGCCAATTAAAACAATTAAATAGATACAATTGTTAAAGATTAACTGTTAAGTCTACCAGTAAAAATCCCTATTTAAGGAATTCACATACTTAACAGTACATTGTATTACAATATCCTAATCTTGAATGGCACGTTTTCAGTTATTTAAAACAACATTTTATATTTGTTTCATTTCAGCATTTAAACGAACAAACCTGCCAATCAGCTTTCTTTTCTATTTCATTCCTGTAATTCCCACCACTTTCGTCCAGTGGGACAGATTCTAAAACAGCAAATAAAAACTTTTTAAACTTATTACAGTTAACAGTATGTCTATAGAGGGCATTTCTACTGTCTTTTCTGTTGATATACACATGCTCTTTGATTTTCTTGCCCAGGCTTCTAGTAGTCATCCCGATATTGCTATCTGTTCTGGTTGCCCAGGTTTCTACGTAAACTAAGCCTTTAGAAACAGAAATCTACCAGGTTATTTTATTTATTTATTTATTTATCATTTGTTGACCGGGAAAGTCCGACTAGGTTCCACAGAGCCTGTTTTCAGCGGAGGCCCGGGGAGAAATGCTCCCAGTAAATTTAAGATCTTACAACGCTTACAATGCTAATAGTAAAATTAAGATCTTACAACATGTCAAAGGGACCCTCATTAATAAACGTCCATGCAGAACACACATTACATTTACAAGTTCCCCTGTTTTTAGAAGTAATAGTAGTAAATAACTGTGTTTACTGTCGTCAAAAAGATTTTTTTTTTTTTTTTAAAAAAAAAACTTTGTATACAAAATATGGCTTGTCTTATAACATCACCAATGCTTTCATTAATCCTCCAGTTGTCTAGTGCTAGTATTAGAAATAATGTCTACGGTCTTATCAAGACCAAAATGTTAACGTTCTGATTGATAACTCCATTGATATAACATCTTACTCTATTGATATAACATCTTTTACTAATATTTTTGTTATTGTTGAAACCATATGTCAAAATAGGTGCAAATTATCCACTTAGACCTAATTTCTTGTGAAATATTGTAAAGAAAACTAACTAAATCCTCTTTCATAAATAAAACTGTAATGAATTTTAGTAGTCCTAATAAATTGATGTCTAGGAATATTATTTAAATGAATGTGGGGTGATTACTTGAATAATGCAAATAATCAGAAAAGTACTTTTTTCGTGAATTTTACTGACAAAAGTGTTAAGTATATTTGTCTTTTGTCAACTGAATTTTTTTTTTAATACACTCACTGACTTGCCTGTTTCTCCCAGTACAAAATGTAAGAAGTTAGAGTTGTCATTTAATTCCTTTATAAATTTGTCCCAATCTAACTCCTCTACCGAAAACATTAATAAATCTACAAATCTCTCATAAAAAATGACACCAAAAGAGTGTGCTAATCTAGGTAGCTTTTCAATTTCCCACTACCCTGAAATTAAGTTGGCAAAGGCGGGAGCAATAGCAGAGCCCATTGGCACTGCCCTTTTTTATTTATGATTAAACAAAAACTAGTTTAATAAAATTTCCATCAAGGAGCAATATCATTGAATGTTATCCTGATTTGTATTTGTGTACTTTGTCAAAAATAGCCTCAGCTGGCCCAATCCTTCTTCTTGAGGTATACAAATAAAAGAAACTACATTTATAGTAAGAAAATGTGTTCCCTCCAACAAGATTAGCATTTTGATAAAGTTCAAACCTGGTCTGAAAAGTCTCAAATCTTTTATGTAGGAATCCAATATTTGCACAATTGGATTAAAGATGGAATCAAGAAACAAAGATATTCCCTCTGTACTACCATGTGGGGCAGAAACTATTGGTCTGGAAAGGTGGGGGGGGGGGGGGTGTGTATATTTGTGGAGTTTATGTATACCAAAAACTACACCTTTTTTCCGGATGTTCATCATGCAAAAAGCTATATACATTATAATCCAATGTCACCATTCAAAATTGTTCTTTCGGCTTTTCCCGGTTAGGGGTCGCCACAGCAGAACTCCAGTCCGCTAATGATTGGCAGTAGATTTTTTTTATGGTGCAGAGGTGCCAGCTCTATGACCAACCTTCAACGAAGGCATGCGCTACGCATGTCTTTCGAATGCCACTCTACCACAGGGAGGACATGCAGACTCCACACAGAAGGCGCTCCAGCCGAGAATCTAATGGGAGAGCCTCTTGCTGTGAGGCGACAACGCTACCGCTGCACCCCTTGTGGATCACCATTCAAAATACATTCATATGATCAATTTATAATCAATTGTGTATATATTTAAAAGTTTTTGTATATGACAAAGTCACTTCAACGAATAAATTCAACACTGTTTTTCAGGAGCAGGATGACTGAGCCGTAGCATCGGTGTTGGAGTCAACTTGAGGTTGTTGGAGCCAACTCTGCATCTCGGAGCCTCTGCTCTGGACAGCTTATCTTCAACTCTTGCTTCAAGTGGTTTGCCTAACTGTCGGAAAGAGACAGTTTGGAAGCAGGTCTTCTCCGTGCTGTCTGTTTCTTTCTCTTTGATGCATTATGCTTTCAAAGTAGTGGAGAGAGTTTTCTCTGCTGCAAGAGAAAGGACATATCCACCCTCCTTGGCTCCTCCTTCCAGGGCCTAGTTGTTTTTGCATCTTGAGCCTCGGCTTCCTGCACCACAGGGACAGCCAGCTCAAAGTCTCCAGTATACCCCGCAGGGTATATCGATATCTTCTGATACTTTTCCAGAACATTCCGCTGAAGATGTCCCTAGGAAAAGAAAGTGCGGTACTTGGACTCTTCTTAAGAGTCTGCCACGGAGGATTTCGATGAGTGGTAATCACTATGATGACGTCTCATTTTAAAACATATTCGAGATCCTCAAGTAAAGGGGTGGTTGGTCAACTGACAACTCTTCTCAAGAAGATTCTGTATTCCTGGAAGCCTTTGGGGTTGCCCCCTTACCTCCAGGGTGATGCTGCCTGCTGACTACCTCATTGATTTGATGATCTAATGGGTGTGGAAGGAACCTGATTCCGTTGAGCCAATCCCCTAGAGACAGTACAGGATGGTGGCACCACCCAAGGATGGGGAATTTTGGAGCAAAGGAGCAAGTACCAGTTGATGCCTTGGTCATAGTGGCAGCCGCAAAGAAGGATCTTGCAGAGCAAAGTTCTCTGTTCATCCCCCTAACAGGAAGTCTAGGGCTGTGGACAGATTCGGGAAGTGTGTATATGCGGCAGCTTCTTTGGCACTTTGCTGAATTATTTGGCACATTTTACCAGACTCCAGAGGGATTTGATTGAAGAACTCACCAAATCCCTTTCCAGGACCATTACTTCTAAGGCAGAAAGCATGCTTGCATTACACTTGGCTACCTTACATTGCATTTCAAATTCTTCTAAGAGGCTCGTCACCTACATTTTCGGACTCCTCAAGGGACCTTTTCTAGGAATCAGTGAAGTGTTTGAAAATTTTTCTGAAAGACCCAGGGTCCTTTCCAGGGTCTGTATGGAGATAGTTTCCCCCAGAGTCGGGGAGGGACTCTAACAGAAGACACCACCTGTGTGGCAGAGGAGGCCTGCAATACCAGGGGTGCAGGCACACTTTCTCTGACTGATCCTGCCAGCTCTCCTGAAAGGAGGCCTGATTGTCCACCTCTGGAGGCAGTTGGGGATCATTTATCCCTACAACAGAGAGCCTGGGCTAGAGATTGCAAAAGATTCATGGGTGCAGAGGATTATTTCCAGAGGTTGTGTAATACCTCCCTTAACAGTAAACAAAATTTCCCAATGTTCCACCCAGTCAGAGAAAAGCAGCAGCACTAGAAGTGAAAAAGTTGCTAGAAAGAGTCATCCAGGAGGTCCCCCAGACAAGAAAGAATCCGGAACTTGCTCAAGATTCTTTTTAGTGTGCAAGAAAACAGGGGACTGGAGACAGATTTTTTTTTTTTTTTTTGGATCTCAGCAGTTTGAACAAGTCAGTAGAGTACACCAATTTCTGAATGTTCACAGTTCAGTCCTTTCTGCACCAGGATGACTGCATGTGCTCAGTAATATGCATCCTGAAGATCTGTCATATAAAAATGAACAGATGGTCCAGAAGCTACCTATGCTTTCGGCTAGAGAGACTGTCATTACTAATTCAGAGTTCTGTCCTTTGGTCTCACCACGGCCCCCAGGGTGTTGACCAAATGCATGGCAGTAGTGACAGCTCACTTGAGACTGTAGGGATTTTGGACGTTTCCTGGCTTGGACATCTGGCTCATAACCACTCTGACTAGGCATCATCTGATCAAAGCATGAAATTATGTGCTTCAGTTGTGCTCCCACTTGGGAATTGCAATAAATTACAGAAAATCTCAACTAGAACCAACTCTGATATTGGAGTTTATTGGAGCTTTGTTTTTGACACTGTATCCTTGACTACCTCCCTTCCTTTGCCAAGGGTACAAATATAGAATCCATAGGATTTACTCTGATCAGATTAATCAAGGTCGCCCCTTCGTTCTCCCTCCATCCCAGGGCCATAGTTACCACGGATGCTTCCCAGTTTGGATAGAGGTGACACTTCTACGGAAAGACAGTCCAAGGCACATGGTCCCACAAAGTGGCAAATATGCATATCAGTGTCTTGGAAATGAGAGCAGTTCTCTTAGCGTTGCAGGCCTTCCAAGACTCTCTTCCCCTCCCCGAACATTGCAGTTCAGGCCTTCCAAGACACACTCCCCTCCCCGAGCAGTTCAGACAGACCATGTTGGTGGTCTGGTACATCAACAAGCAAGGAGGAATCAAATCTTATTCCCTGTGTTAAGAAGCTTTGAGTGTGTGGCAAAGGGTGATCTCATCCAATCAGTTTCTGATAGCAATGCGTATTCCAGGGAAGTCCAGTGTGATAGCAAACAAGTTAAGCAGGTTCATTCTAATGCCTCATGAGTGGTTCCTCCACATGAAAGTGGCAGAAAAGATATTCCAGTGATGGGCCAACCTTGTTGAGATCTCCCCTCAAGTGCAACAGGTTCTTTGCCCAGGTCCCCCCACTGGGAGAATCAGAGATGCTGTTCTACTCATTTGGTCCTCAGTCTTCTCTGCGCCTTTCCCTCAGTACCTCTAATCCCCAAATTCCTTCAGAAAGCATCTCTATTGAAGAACACAGACATTCCTGGTGCTCCTTTTTGGCCTTGGCAGATTTGATTCCCCTTTCTTTGGTCTCCTCTGCTTCTCCCGCCATGGATTCTAGATCCAGTTCCAGACTTCCTGTCTCATCTGACAGACGTGATACACCCGGACATCTTGGGCCTAAAATTGACCACATGGTTTCTCCATTACCATTGATAGCAAGACAGCCCAAGCTCTCCTCCCCCTGTACACGGTTTGGTTGCAGCAAAATGACGTTGGATACTGGCACTGAAATGGGATTAAAGTTTTTGAGTTTGTAGCTATAATTTTAATGAGGCAGGCAAGTCCTTTAACTATAAAAGTGCAACTGTCTGCCACTTCTAATTTTCACATTGCAGGAAATAATTTGTCCTTTGGGAGCCTTTCTTAGACCCCATTTTATAGATCCCACACCCCCGTGGGATTTGAATTTGGTTATACAATCTTTGACGCAGTCTCACTTTGACGAGTCAGCCAAGAGTGAACTACATTTTTTAACTGGAAGACTGTCTTTAGTGACCATTACATCTGCTAGAAGAAACTTTGAACTTAAATCCCTATCTTCTGAACCTCCTCATTTGATTTTCATATGGATAGGGTATGCTTAACGAACCATCCAGTCCTCCCTTAAAGTGGGGTCAGAATCCTATATTAATCACTGTTAATCTTCCATTTTTCTTTCCAAATTTTGCAAACTGAGTATGTTACATTTGTTGGATGTACACGGTTGCGTTATCTGTGCAGGGCAAAACCTTTCAGGAAATCAAATCAATTATTTGTCTCCTTTTCGGATTCAAAATTGGGCAAACCAGTTAAGTAACCCTAGCAAAATGATTGACTGACTGTATTTCATTTCTTTACAGAAAATTAGATTTTTCTTTGCCAAAACCTCTAAAAGCTTATTCTACCATGTCTATGGCAACTTCTTCAGTATTTTTATCCGTTTCTTCCTTGGATAATATTTGTGCAGCTGTAACCTGGGCTAGCCCTCATACCTTTTGTAGGTTATTACAAATTGGATCTGTCTCTAGGGGAAGAGCAGCTTTCAGCTCAGCAGTGCTCAGGAATATCCTTCCTTAAAGTCCTCCTGGGATTTAGGTAGCTGGGGACTTCCTCCCAACAGTTGAGGAATGAATGAAAATGACATCAGGTAAAAAAAAAGTTTATATACATACCATAACGTTCCATCTGTGTTGTCCATTTTCATTCTTCCTCCAACCCACTGCCATTTTGACTTCTGGAAGGATTAGAACAAGCTAAAGGAACTAATATTCTTTTATTTGAACTCTAGGTAATATTCTCTCATCTCATTATATTTGTTAAATATTTTATTAAGTTAAAAGTTAGCAAACAAGATCTGTGGTATGGTGGGATAGTGGTGCATTGTGGGTAAGGGAGGAGCTTGAGATTGTGTCCACTAGCTGGAAAAAGTGGCAGAGTCCGATCCAAACCCAACAGTTGAAGAATGAAAATGGACAAGACGGATGGAACGTGAAGTCTGAAACTTAAATGTCTGTCATTATGTTTGTAACTTTGTTTTGTATTGGAAAACCTCATGATTTACAAGGAGCAGGGAAAAATAAAAGGTGAAATCATCTTGGCTGTCTAAAAGGTATAAATATCTGGCATAGATATAGGTGTTCTTTTTCCCCTCTGTTCGGAGGGTGGAAAGGGCTAGTCTCTCATCTCAATCTTCTTTACTTGTTCCTTCCGTGGTCCATTGCTCTGATCTGGTTGTGATGGAGCTGACCTTCCACCCAGAGTCCTTCGTGCTGAGTGCTTCCCTGCTTTCAGGACCAGCTCCTCAAACTCGACATTTAGGCACCATCTTCAGACCCATCCTGTGTTGCATTTTTAGTGTTGGAGTCTGCCTTTGTTGGGTTCCATCTGCTTTGTAGTTTGGGGATTCCCTAGTTGAAGCAGCAGCGCATTTTTCCTACGAAAGGGGCAATGCTCATGCATGATGGTGGCTCCTTGGATAAGGTGGTCATGGGTTTGGCATTCAAGGTTATGGGGCATTTCATATCCTCTCCACCTAGAATGACTGCACTAGTTCTGTTGGTTTTGCTTCCAACTTAACACCCTTCCATCTCTGGCTCAACTATTTCCAAGATTTGAGTCCAACTGATGTCCTTAAACATGCTGCACAGGCTCAGAACCAATTGTCTGATGACTTGGGTTCCCTATCACTTGAGGTTGCCTAGAAAAGGACATGCAGTCAGCGGTATATCAGTTCTCTGGATGAGTCAGTTGCCTCGTGCTGACTCAGAGGATTGGGAGGGTTCCCCTCGGTTCCCTCCAGTGGACCACGATTTCATTGAGGTTTTAAAAATTAAGAACCAGTGGGGAAATATACCCGCAGCACCACACAGGATCAGCATGTCCCTTGAAGTATATGGATTGACCTGACCCACCAGCTACTATTTGGGTGGCCCTTCGGCAGACCATGTAATTGATGTGGCTCTTGAGAGGACAGGGCAGCATGCCAAGTCTTAGTGTGCCAAGAAAAGTCATCAAATTCTCTGCTCCCTCTCCCTAGGGCAATTAAAATCTTGAATCCCTTAGTGAATTCCACCATCATGGCAGCAGCAACTAAAAAAGCGGTGATGGAAGATGCAGCTTCTGTCTATCCATCCAGCAGAGTCTAGAGCAATGAACAGAATGTGAAAGTGAATGATGTTGTGTAGTCCTATCTTGCCTTCATTCTTGCGTATGGGTTCAGAGCTGATCCCCGGCTCCGACTCAGCCGATTACAAAGCTCAGTCTCTTAGTTGGCTCGTGGCAAGGTAGGTATCCCATAGTGCACTAGTAAGAATCCCCAGATCTCATTTGCCGCATCTACATGTTCAGAAGTGCTTCTTGCTTGGCCATGACTAAGTTGCATATTTTTTCATTATTATTATAGTCTTATTGATGTTTCTATTCCTAAGATAGTTTAGTTTACATAGTCTTAGTAATAGTTTTTTCATAGGTAGTAAATAGCATGTTTTGCTAATTTTCCGTAGTTATTGCTGAGAACTTGTTGGCCATTCCAGACATGTTTTTTATTCTCAGAGTGGTATCCTTCAGTGTGCCATTTAAAATTTGCAATTTGTGGTATTGTCTGACTTAGCTTCTTTCCTGTTTCCCGCAGCTAGGTCCATTTAACTTGGAGGACCTAGTCCTCTAGCTTTTCTGGTGTTTTTTCCTCAGCAGGGCTAGGCCTGTTTAAGTTAGGGGACCTAGTCCTCTGCTCGTCTGTGAGTTGTTTTAGCTGGGCTAGGCCCATTTAAGTTAGAGGACCTAGTCCTCAGTTGTGCTTTTGTGTGTGTAATTTTTTCTTGAAAGGGTGAGGCCCGCTTAAGTTAGAGTACCTTGTCCTCTCTCATGTCTTATAGATCTTCCTTTTATACTAAGACATGTCAAAGAGTCCAAAGATCTTAAACCTTCGGGTTTTAAAAAGTGCCTTAAGTGCTCCCAAAAAATGTCCATTACTGATGGGCATAGTAATTGCGTTTACTGCCTTGGAGCCATTCACCTACAGGAAATTTGTTCTTTCAGTCACTCCTTCAGCTCCAGAGTTCCCCAAGAAAGGAAGAACAAATTAATACTGAATGGTCTCCTTAAGCCTTCCTTTGAGGAGGATTTAGCCAGCTCTTCATAATCTTCCAAGTCTCACTCCTCAAAGAAAGAGAAGGTCAACTCCTGCACCAACTATTTTGTCTGAACCTCCTCAGAAAACTTTAAAATTGGATAAGCCTTCTACCTCTTCAGCTCCACTGTCCTCTGAGCTGGTCAAGGTTATAGATGTTAACACTGTAGTGTAGGCCCAAAGTCTTTCGGAGCAGACTACTGAGAAATTGCATCGGAGCCGGTCCAGAGGGCTATTGCCGGTCTCCCCAACTTTACAATCTCTAATTTTGCAGAGATCTAAGTCACCTACCCTGTCATTCAGATCCTCCAAGAGCCTTTCTGAAGAGGATGTAGAGAGAGTGGTGCTTAGACTTTTGAAGTCGTCTGCTTTACCAAAATTGTTGCTGGCTCCGACCCAGTCTGTTCTGGAGCCATCTAAGACCATTCTCCCTGTTGCTGTTCCTCCTCCGAGCCGTGTTGGTCCTTCGGAGCCAGAGATTTTGGTGCCGCTTGTTGTGGAACCCACTGTTCCAGCACCCCTTGTGGCTGTCTCTGAGCAGAGTTCCACGCCGACACCTTCAGTGCCGTCCTTGGTGTCTAGGAGCCGAAGCTCACCAGTTGGTCCCGACAGGAATACTTGGACCTGAATCTCTTCGGTTCTGAGCCTACCTCTCGGTGCGTCGGCTAGAGTGAGCTTGGACCCTACATCCATCTCTGAGCCGATTGCTTTGGAGTCGAGGGCTACCTCCATTTCCTCGGAACCGGGGCTGTCCTCGGAGCCGGAGAGATCCACATTCGAGATGATGAGCGTGCTGCCTTGGTCGTCCGCTCCGCACAAGGGTACTGATTCTCTTCGTCCTCAAGCACCGACCTCTGTCTGCTGTCGAGAGATGGTGCTGAGACCCGCAGCCTCAGGAGCCCCCGTTGGGTGGCCCCTGTCTTTCGAGACCTCCCCAGAATACCCTTCTGAAGAGTCCCCTCAGAAGAGGATGTGCAAGAGGAAGCATGTAGACTCCCCAGATGAGTCCATCACCTCAGACACTGACCTCAAGGAGTCAGAAGTGTCCCCTAGGTCGTCCTTTGATATCTCTTTTGTAGATAACTTGGAGATCCTAAAGCAGAGAGGCGGCTGGCCCACTGCTTTAGGATCTCTAAGATATCTAAAGCAGTGGGCCAGCCGCCTCTCTTGCTTTAGGATCTCTAAGATATCTATAAAAGAAATATCAGAGGACGACCTAAAGCAGAGAGGCAGCTGGCCTACTGATGAGGAGTCTGTATACCTGAAGGCTTTTGGGTCTCAACCTTCAGCCTCTTGGGTGTCTCCACCTTTTGATGAACTCCTGTACCTAGTTGGTCAAAAGGTGTGGGAAACTCCTGATGCTGTGGAACCAGTCCGCAGAAGACCCAGCAAATTTCTCCTCCGCCCCCAAAGAGAAAGAGCTCTTGAACAAAGGTGTGCTTTGTAGATGCCATGGTGGTGGCGGCAGCCACAAAGAAGGAACTAGCGGAGACTTCTACATCTGTCCATCCACTGAACAAGGAGTCTCGAATGATGGATAGATACGGGAAGCATATCTTCTCTTCAGCAGCTTTTTGCAGATCGCTGAATTACCTCACACATTTTGCTAAGCTTCAAAGAGATCTCCTAAAGGAGCTAGGAGATACTCCCCAAGGTACATCAACTGAAGGAGTCCCTGAGAAAGTTACTGCTCAGTTGTCCACCTTAAACTCCATTGTTAACTCCTCTGAGGCAGATCTCCTATGCAGCAGGTGGAGCGAGTAGGGCAGTGGGTTCAGGGGTTTCCCTAAAGAGGCACTCCAGGATACGCTTATTTAATTTTGCAGAACCCTTTAAATCTACTTTTACCACCGCCCCCATCGATGGTTACTCTTTGTTTGGACCAAAGTTAAGATACATTCACCAGGTGCGAACAGGAAGGGTAAACTCTCTCTGCCGTGGGAGTACGTTTTACCTTCCCTTCTAGACCATACCCCAAGGGTTAGAGAGGCGGGAAAGTGTGGTTCAAGAAGTCCCAGTGATTTTTCCTGGATGCACAGGGTGATTCCTCCTTCAGGGGCAGGGGAGGAGGAGGAGCTAATGGTAGACGTCATACTAGAGGCGGGGGGGGGGTCCGCAAAACCAGGGTGGCCTTTATTCCTTTTGTGGCTGTCCCTATCAGTGCGCCTGATGTGGGGCCCGGCTGCACTTCTGGAGCCAGTCGGGCGTTGCTTATGTTTGTATCCAGAAGCCTGGCTCAGCATCACCCAAGACAAATGGGTACAAAGAATAATCACCAGAGGATACTCCATACCCTTCTTTCTTCCACCCCACACCCCCAAGAAGATCCCAGATGTACCACCCAATCACAGGGATCAATCAACTATAGAAGTTCAAAAGTTGCTTTCAAAGAGTGTCATTCAAACCTTCCTCGCAGACCAGATAGGATTCTGAACTTACTCCAGATTCTTTTTAGTGTCAAAACAAATGGAGGACTGGAGGCCCATTTTGGACCTCAGCAAACTGACTCAATCAGCAAAGAACTCCAAGTTCCGTATGGTAACCCTGCAGTCTGTACTCCCTCTATTAAGGAAAGACCATTGGATGCGATCCATATACCTCCAAGATGCGTACTACCACGTCAAAATGGACAGAGCATCGAGGAATCATCTACACTTTGGCTGGGAGCCAGTCATTACCAATTTCGTGCTCTGCCCTTTGGTCTCACCACAGCCCACAGGGTGTTCACCAAATGCATGGCAGTAGTGACAGCTCACTTGAGACATCGTGGATTCCAAGTGTGTCTGTACCTGGACAATGGCTCCTGACCGCTTCCACCAGGCACCTACTCCTACAAGCCAGGGATTCAACCATCCAGCTCTGCACCCAGCTAGGAATTATGATAAATTGGGAAAAATCTGCCTCGTCACCCTCTCAATTTGTGACTTTTATAGGTGCAGAAATAGACAGTCGCCATGATGGCTAGTCTTCCTGCAGACAGAATTCAAAATCAAAGACAACAGATGTACAGCTTACTTCCTCAACAAAAAGTCAAGGCCAAGACAGTGCTGAAACTTTTAGGGACTGTGGCTTCTACCATAACTCTAGTTCCACTAGCCAGATTGCATATGCGAATCCTTCCATGGCTACTTTTTTTTCCCCAGTGGTCTCCAACAACTGTCTCATCATATTCTCATAATGGAATCTTGCAAAAAGAACCTTTGGTGGTGGATTTGGCCCGATCAGCTGATGACAGGAACACCCTTCCTTCCTCGCTAACCCTTTGCTACTGTGACCACGGATGCCTCCCACGTAGGGTGGGGGGCATTATCTAGGCAGGACTGTCCAAGGCACATGGCAAGATCACGAGGCTCACCTGCATATCGGTGTCCTAGAGATGAGAGCAGTGCTACTAGGGTTGCAAGCACTTCACGACTTTCTTCCTCTAGGGATGCTAGCAATCCATTCGGACAGTATGTCAGTGGTATGGTATCTAAACAAGCAAGGAGGAACCAGATCTTACCCCCTATGTTGAGAGGCTCTTCGTGTTTGGCAGTGGACGATATCTTCACAGCGGTTTCCAGTAGCAACGCATATCCCGGGGACAACCAATGTGATAGCCGACAAGCTCAGCATGGCAGTCTTGATGCTGCACGAGTGGTCTTTGAATCAGAAAGTAGCGGAACAGATTTTCCGCAAATGGGGACACCCTTGCTGTGATCTGTTTGCCAGTCCAATCAACGCCAAATGCAGCAGCTACTTCTCCCATATCCCCATCCGGGGGAGTCACCGAGAGATGCACTTGTTCACAATTGACCTCCGAGACTTCTATATGCATTTCCCCCATTTCCGCTCGTATCGAACGTGATCCAGAAATTAAAGTTCCTGGGGAAGGAAAATGATTCTGATCACTCCTTATTGGCCTTGTCAGATTTGGTTCCCCTTTCTGGGGCCTCATCTCTGACGATCCTTGGACTCTGGACCCAGTTTCAGACCTCTTGACACGCATCAGGCTGCCTTCACCCCTGACTCCAAACCCTCAACTTGACAGCGTTGGCTGGTCCACTTCCATTCCTAGTTGGGCTTCATCATTTTTCACCTGCAATCGCCCATATCCTTGTGTCATCCCACAAACCTTCCACAAGGAAGTTATATGCTAGCAAATGGAAAAGATTTTCTATCTGGGCAAAAGAGAAAAATGTAGATCCTTACACTGTATCTATCCCCTTAGTGTTAGAATTCCTAACCGTACTTTTCCATTAAGGATCAGCTGCTGCTACAATTAAAGTTCAAGTGGCAGTGATATCAAATTTTCATTTAGGACAACATGAGCCTAATCTGATGGCTCACAGATTACATAAAACCTTCCTTAAAGACACTACCTTGTTGAGACCTCCTTTTCAGGAACCTGTATCTCCTTAGGATCTAAATTTCGTTCTCTCCAAACTTACTTCCTCGCCTTTTGAACCCATGCATTCTTCTGTCTTGGAAGACCATTTTTCTAGTAGCTATTACATCTGCTAGAAGGGTGTCATAGTTGCAAGCACCGTCAGTCAAACCTCCTTGCTTGATTTTTCATAAAGACGGAGTTTCCCTTCGTACAAACCCTTTCTTCATCCTAAAGTTTGCTCTCAGACTAATTTGAACCAAACTATCGAACTGCCTGAATTTTTTCCTCATTATTCAAATAGTGCAGAATATAAATTTCATCAACTTGATGTTCACAGTTACATTTTTTACTTGCATAGAACTAAGGAACTTAGAAAATCAGACCAGTTGTTTGTATCCTTTTCTGAAACTAGGATAGGTCTGCCAGTCTCTGAAGTGATGCTATCTAATTGGATTTCCAACTGTAGCTTTTATCTACTCTTCCAATGGAAAGAACCTTCCGTTTTAAAATTAAGGCTCATTCCACAAGATCCCTATCCACATCTGCTGCCTTTCAAGCCAGAGTTCCAATTGACAGTGTTTGTGCTGCAGCAACTTGGGCTACCTCTCATACCTTTTATTACTCATTACAAATTGGATTTGACCTCTTGGGGTAGAGCCTCCTTTGGTTTCACGTTTCTTAGGAGTATGTTCCCATGAGCCACGCGAGAAAAAGGTGCTAGGGACGCTGTCTCATATGTAAGAATGAAGGCGAGTGAGGACTGCAGAACATAAAGAAGTTATGTACTCACCATAATGTTCCATTTTTGTAGTCCATCTCGCCCTTCATTCTTACGAACCCACCCACCTACCCATGTCCTTGGAGGATCTGGAGACAGGATAGTATTGCCTTTGGTAGAGTGGAGACCTTTCATCTTTGTTCCTTCTGGATAACCTTTTCTATTGCTCTTAAGGTCAGCAGCAAACAAGATCTGGGGATTCTTGCTAGTGCGCTGTGGGATACCTACCTTGCCACGAGCCAACCATATGTAAGAATGAAGGGCGAGATGTACTACAAACATGGAACGTTGTGGTGAGTACATAACTTTTTTTTTTTCATCAGGCACCTTTGCCTTATGGGTCTCTGAACTACCTAACACTAATCAGTTCCTAGTCTCGCTGAAAAGACCACCCACTAAAGATTTCAAAAGAGAATTGGAGGCCTTCCTGGGTACAGTGTTTTAACATTACAATCTGTACATGCCACTGTAGCATAATGCAGCTGATGGAGCAGCAAGGACAGTAGACACAGGTGTTATGATGAAATGTCACGCCTGGCTTTGTTTATCTGATTTTGTGGCCAAGTTCAAGGTGTCCTTTACCAGTGCCCCTTAAATTAGTTTCCCTTTGTTTGGCTCGTCTGTTACAGAGAGACTTCAGAGATGCAAACAGGGTGGAAAGATGCTGTCTGCTATAGGTTTTAAATTTGAGACCCTGCAGTGATCATACAGGAGGAACCAGAAGGGGTCCAAATTCCTGTGGTTTAGAAAATCCCAGTGTCCACCTCCTGAAGGGTGTTCTTGGCAAAGGTGGTCCCCTTAATGAATGCAGGCTCAGAAGTTGTGGAGAATACAGAACCAGGGATGTTGGGATACCTTCTGTGAAAGCAGACCAACCATCTCTGAAGGGCTGCCTGACTATTCTACTCTGGAGGCATTTGGGGGATCATTTATCAGTTTAACTGTCAGCATGGATGACCAACACACAGGATTTTTGGGTTACAGGGATAATATTTAGAGTTTACCATATACCCTTTAAACACTACTCATTCTTACAGGGCTGCTTTCAGGCGTACGACCCCACCAGCAGAAGGTGGCCAGGAGGGGGAGATCTTGTCCCTTAAAAATGGAGCCATTGAAGAGGTCCCACTGAATGAGACTGGTCAGATTATTATTGAAGGTTCTTTTTGGCTCTGAAGAAAAAAAAAAAAAAGTACAACAGGCTGGTTTTGGACCTAAAGTGAGGTCAGCCAGTATGTTTACACACACACCACACACACCAACTTCAGGATGGTCTTGGTGCAAGCAGTTTTACCTTAACCTCAGGCAGATGATTGGATGTGCTGTATTGAGTGTTAGCACTCTTACCTCCATATCAAAATAATGAAATCCTCAAGGAGAGTTCTATACTTCCACATAGGGGACAAGTCACTCTGTATTTCCAGTTCAGTGACCAGCTGTTTGGTCTTACCACAGCCCCTTGGATGTTCATAAAGTGCTTGGCTGTGGTAGCTGCAACTTGAAACTGCTCAGGATAAGAGTCTTCCCATACCTAGATGACTGGCTGCTCACTGCCATGTCAAAGGAATCTTTGACCAAGACTAGGGATTACTTGCTCCAGCTCTGTCTGTCCTTGGGAATTTCAGTCAACTACAAGAAGTCTCAGCTGCTACTGATGCAGTCCAGTATAGTTCGTTGGATGCCACCTGGACTCAAGATCCTGCATTTTAAAGTCTTCCTCTTGAAAGAGTCCTATCTTTAAGACTTGCATTTCAGAATCTGTTTCAGTTCTATTTCGCCATGGCAGTGCTTGTTTTAAATGTTCTGTACCTAATGGGGTGTATTCCATCTTAATGGTTAACCTAGTTCGATTTCAAATGCGAATCCTTCACTGGATACTGTGAATGCAGTGATTGCAACTAGAGGACTTGCTGCCATCACCTACACAAGACCCCAATCTTTGCAGAACCCAGTTTCCTTGACGGATAACCTCCTTTTTATCACAGGAACCCTTTCCTGTTTCCCCCTCTGTCCAGAGTAGTAACCTGAGATGCCGCCTCTCTTTTAAGGTGGGGTCACACTATGAGGAGAAAAGGTACATGGTCAGAACAGGAGACAGTCTTGTCAGCAATGCCCTATAGATGGGGCGGTCCTCCTAAAATTGCAAGAACTGCAGGACTCCTTGCCTCCAGGGTTGATTTCCATCCAAACACACAACATAACAGCAGCTTGGTACATCAACAAACTAGGAAGAACCAGATTGTACCCTCTCTGCTGGGAAGTTTTGTGAACAAGGCAATGGCTGATTTGCGTTGCATCACTTGTTGACAGCAACACACATTCTTGGGAAATACCAATTGTCCTGCCTACAGCTCAGCTCATTGTCTTGCTACTTGATTGGTCTCTGTATCCAGTTGTGACAAATGAAATGTTTCGCCTCGGGGGCTGTCCTTGCTGTAGTCTGTTTGTCTCTCTCCCACCAACGCCAAAGGCAGCAGTTACTTTTCTTTAATTCCACTAAATGGACAGTCCCTAAGAAACACAGTTATCAGACAGTGGTTGACCAGAAAACAGAAGGCAACCAGATGCAAAGCCACCACAATCCTTATTGCCATATATTGGCCCAAGCTATCTGGGTTGCTCTTCTTTGGCCTCATGTGCCTCCTATTGGGGAGTCCCTCCCCCTGGCCTTTAGATCCCAGAGATGCTGTCCTTTCTCACCCATTTAGGTTGATTCACCTGGATCTACTTGGCCGCAAGTGAAACGTATTGTTTCACCCATTCCAGTAATGGTCAGAGACCCATAACTGTCTCGGGATTCTACTTGGAAATTGTACAACATAAGTAGAAGCATTACACTGCTTGAGCAACTGCTTGGGGGCTAGACCCCTTCAATGCATCTATTATTCATGTTATTTTCCGGTTCCAACTTCTCTTCTGGTTCTAGTTTTTCTACTATCAGATTTCATCTAGCTTCCATGTCTAATTTCCATAAAGGCTTTGACAGTTCTGTTCCTTGGCCCCTCATAGATCTTGCAAAGATTTTCTCAGGGGTACCTTCCTACTGTCTCTCCAGAAAGGATTCTTTTTCTGTACGAGACCTCTGTTTCATTCATGAGGTCTTAACGAATGCTCCATTTGAGTACGCATAAATGTCCCCTTTGAAGTTCTTGTCCTGGAAGATAACAGGTCAGTGGCACAAGAGGTAATGCACTTGCCTTTGCTACAGAAGGTTGTGGGTTCTGTTCCCACACCAGGCACATAGATTGATAACTTTGCAGTACAGCATAGGTGGGTGCTGTACTCCTGAAATATGCTGTCTTGAGATGTGTGTTGGAGGTTTCATCTGCTTGAGTTGGTGGTAGCTCAAGTGGATATAAAAGATCTCGTGGCACCTGTCAAAAAAGTAGAAGTTCCTACCAGTAGTGTTAATACCACTTCTGGGCTCCCCTGAAAATGGGTCACTAACCTTGTAGAATTAACCTGATTAACAAAGAATAAATAAGTAATACATTTATTTTTATTTTATGAGCTCAGCCAGAAAGAGATCAGAGATGCAGACAATATTCTCTTCTCCATATCTGGTATTTTCAGAGACATCGTCTCACTATGAACTATCCTTCATTTCTACCAAAGTTGGCATCTGAGTCTAACTTGAATTAACTCCACATTTCTACCAGTGCACTTTCCCAATCACTCCAACGACGGCGAATACCTAACCCCGCTTTTTGAATGTAAATAAATAATTGCATTTCCATTTTCACAAAACTAACGTAATCAGAAAAGGCAATCAACTTTTTGTTTTCTTGACTCCCAATAGACTGGGGTCCTAAGTTTCTAAAGTTACCTTGTGCAGATGGCTTTCTGATTGCCAGAATCATAAATGTTATGTAACCATCCCTTGCCCCTTAGGACCAAAGTGCATCCTACAAGGTCTGTAGCAACGTCCACTGCATTTTTCAGGAATTCTTCAGCGGATGACATTGGTGCAGCTGCTGAGTCTGCTTCCTTTGCAAACCTTTGCTAAACATTATAAGCTAGACATGATTTCTTGATCTAGAACTTCCTTTGGGGCAACAATCATCCTCAAAGGATTTCTGTCATGATATTTTATTTATTTATTTAACATTTGTTAACCAGGAAAGTCCGACTTGGAATGAGCCAGTTTTCAGCGGAGGCCCAGGAG
Organism: Protopterus annectens; assembly: GCF_019279795.1. Classification (NCBI taxonomy): domain Eukaryota; kingdom Metazoa; phylum Chordata; order Ceratodontiformes; family Protopteridae; genus Protopterus; species Protopterus annectens. Next base: position 352,526,912 of record NC_056740.1, read on the forward strand.
AAATGCTCCAGACGCATGTCTTTGTAACTCGAGTGACTAGTAGTTGGGGATTCTGACCCATACATCTAATCAGATGGACTGGATGAATAGAATACCATAGTTCTGTACTTAAAACCCTAGACTAAGCAGTCACACTGTGCTCCGTTTTCCCTCCTATGCTTATCTGTGAAGCATCTGAATGGTCTGTTTTTCCTTGGAATTTTTATAGCAGTGCTCTTTGGTTAGCAAATTCAATATGGGTGAGCCCCACATCCTTGGGCATTGCGAGCGGGGCATATTTAAAGGGGCTTGAGTCTGGAGCACTACTAATTTTGCCATCTTTTAATTTGGAAAGTGATTTTAAGACCCATAATTCATATTGGATGGATGAGGTTGAAAGGATCCAGCATTATGGCAAGTATACAACTGCCACTTTTTGGAGGTTCACGTCCATGCAGAATTGAGTACATCAGAAGGAAAGCTTGGTCTGTTTTAAGTATTTACTGCTGATGCTGTGTTTTTCTACACTACTTTCTGCATGAAAGACGGTGCAGTCTTCGGGTGCAAACTTTCATTATAACCAGTACATTTTTTTTTTAAGGATGGTTTGTTTTCATTTGCATTTACAAAAAGTACTGTAGGAGCTAAAATACAGTTTTGCTTGTTCATAATTTATGCTTGTGCTTGCATCATTACGAAAAGCCTTGTGTGTGTACTAGTTAATATTCAAACAAGTTTCAGGATTTCAGCACTGCATGTCATTCAGCAGAGCTCATATGTGAGGTTGGAAGATCCTGGTTTATATCCTAGTTAATTGCTTTTTGCACACGTTCTTTGTACAAGCTTTGTTTAGGACTGTCTTTCCCTTGCTGACTAATTTATTCCCTTGGGCCTGTTGCATATTGCAGTTTTTTTTTTAAACTATAAACACCTTATGTTTAATTATTTAATGGTGGTACAAGCCACAGGGAAGCAGTGCAAATATTTAGTAATGGTCAGTTTTTCTCCATTTAATTTTTGCTCTTGGGAAACTCTTTTTGTGTTACTTTCTATGTTCGTTTGTATTTCCTAAACAAAATTGAATGCAAGGGCAATTTGGCATCTACGTCAAATGTTTTCCCAGCCTGTTATCCAGGCTATGGTTCTACATCTTTACTTCAAACAATACTTGATACACACACACCAAATCCTGCCTAATGCTACTCTTCTTGAACTACTTCTGCTCCCCCACCAACATTTTATTTGGTTACTGAAGCACTGACTTTCTAGCCGATTTGAACAATGTAGAATTTTTGCAGGATGTTGTCCAAATGAAATATGTTACTGTAAAACACTACATGGAATGTTGATACTAAACAGGTAATGTATACAAGGGTAATGTATACAAAGTAAAGGTCACAAAAACTGTCACACAGCCTTGCCGAAAGGCTGTGCATTGCACCATCCAGGCCTACATTCACTGCTTAGACCATTATGGCTGTGATCCCATGTATGTATGCTCCCATATGGCATGAAAGCAGGGACTTCATACTTCTGTCATAGCACCTTTCTCCCTTACTGTGCAGTAAGGGGGGGGCATCCTTTTTAAAGAAACACCATGTAGTTTCTTACACTGGTTCTTATAAGTGGGAGAGATATTAAACCGTAGGCCTAATGAAATTTAGTAGGAGTGTAGTTGCTTTTGGGAGCAGCAAAGTGGAATTGGGCTTCCGATAATATATTGGGGAAGAAATGCACAGATACGGAACAGGTCAACTTCAATTAAGTACTAGGACTTGTGCCAAAAGTATTGGTTACAACTTTTACAGGCTGCCAGCTTTTGCCCTCCAACTGTACATCTCAGTATAGTACCTCTTCTCACTTCTTTTCTGCTGCAAAAAACTATCAAGAAATAGCACCAAGCTACTTCTGTGCGCATTATGTTCTTCTAAGTTTATTTTTTAGAGTGAGCTGCTCTTTTTAAATATTCTTTTCAGCTATGGCTTGTAACGTGCACAAAAAGAGAAAATTGCTATACATGATCATTTTTAGAATAGTCAACTAGCATGTTTTTGGAGGGTTGATGGAAGCTGATATACTCGTGGGCAAACGCATGCAAACACTGGGGGAACCTTCAAAACTTCAACAAGGACAATGACGAGATGTCAGCATTGATCCTTAGACCTTTCCTTTCTCTTTTTAATTAAAACCTTAGACCTTTTCTGATGCAGAGCTGTTGCCCATTATTTTTGTCCTTTGATGTGTTCTTTGTAACTGTACATACCTTTTTTCTAAGTTCTGTTCATATTTCACTCATTTGTAGTATTTTTCATGAACAGAAGAAAATCTGTAGTAGATCCCCTTGCTGACATACCCAAAATAATTGTATTCTTTAGGACCTGCATATGCTAATTTCAGTCCCCCTTTCTGTGAGGATTTAATCACACCACAGTGTGTTTTGTTGGAAAACCCACAAATTTCTTCAGAAATAGCTTTCCATGCTGAAAGCAGTCTCTACACACTTTTTTGCCTTATGACTTTTCTACCCATTGTGTTAAGAAGCACCAGTGCACGTCTGAGAAACTGCAATAAGTATTAAAACGTACCCCTTTTAAAAAAAAAAAAAAAAAATCTAACCAATCAAAGGACTCCAGCAAACCAGCACAAGTCCTTGAGACCTTTCTATATGACTGTTGTATTTTCTCGGAGCCCAGACCCCACCACCCAGCTGTCACTAACTAAATAACTGGTGAAGGAACCAGTGGAGCAAAATGCAGATTCTTCTGGCAAATACTTAATCCAGGTAGAAGCAGTCACCTGTCCACTGGCTGCAGTGCCCTGTCTTTAGTTACTCCCACTCGTTCTCTGTCTGTTATGATTTGCTTGCTCTTTCCATTAAGTACACAAGAACTGAACTGCAGGTAATCACCCAGTTTGACAGTACTGTTAACACAAATGGAAAACCATTTTGCAAAATGAAGCCAAAAACCTAATGCTGCTAAAATAAAGTTAGAAGAATATTTAGTGAGGTAACTGAACCTGACATTGTTCTAAGGATAAACACTTACATCTGTCAGTGCAGACTTTTTCAGTGCTTTAGTTGGACGTTCTATTTATTACAGCCAACAAACAGTCGTGGTAGAGGAGAGGGTGAAGGGTGGAGTTGGGTTGCCAGTCATAACACCACTTGCAACATTGTTTTGTATGGAAGAGGTACCTCCTTACATTTCTTGTAATCATTTTAAATAGAGTTGCTTGCTACTGAGATTTGTCTGCATACATCAACTGGACATAAGCTGATTTAAGTATATTTTCTGCATTTTATTGTGGTTTTATAATTTGGACCGATTCCTCAGATCTAGCTCTGTTGAAACTGTCCCCCCCCCTCCCTGTTCTTGGTTGTAGTTTAAATTTGGCGGCTTTTGCAGTGCCCGCCCCACTGTAGATTTGATCTAGGACACTCCCATCTCTTTACCACATTCTATCTTATAAACCCTTTCTGCACTTGCTTTTAGTCCTTTTTAATTTAATTACATTTTTTTCAAACTGTGTGTGGACTAATATTGCTACATACTCAAGTGTGCCAGCTTGCACTGCATGTGAATTGTTTTTACTACTGTTTTTGCTACTTTTCTGAAAAAAAAAAAATATCTGCTTTTGCTGTATTTGTGTTTCTTCCTAATTTATTTTGCCTTTGCGTCATCTTAAAAGTACTCAGTTGTATTTATTACTTCTTGGTGCAACTCATTCTAAGCCTTTTAGTTTAAGCACTTGGGCTTCAGACCAGTTGTTTTACATTAAGAAGGTTTGTGGTTTGCACTGTAGTGGCAGGACAGGTAGCTTACATCCTAAGTTGGGAACTGCTGATTGAGGGCTCAGTGTCAGTTATTCTAAAAGTGTATTAATTCTGGTTTAAGCACTTGGGCTTCAGGCCAGTTATTTTACATTAAAAGGGTTCGTGGTCTGCACTCTTGTGGGGAGGAGAGGCTGGACTCTGCCCTTCTGAGCTGGGAATTTCTGGTTAAAGGCTTATAGTGCCTGCATATTTGAACTGCTTCTTACTGAAATTGGTACACCTTGTTTGCTGTAGCGTAGACTAGATCCAGGCCTGCTGAATCTAGCTTTGTTTGTATAACTTCAGCACTAATCCGGGCATTCTTCAAAGTATACAATTGTATTTATTACTGCTTGGTAGTAACTTGATTAAAGTGTAGCTATCATTCTAAGTCTTTTGGATTAAGCACTTGGGCTTCAGACCAGTTGTTTTACATTAGGAAGGTTTGTGGCCTGCACTGTGGTGGCAGGACAGGTGGCTTACATCCTTCTAAGTTGGGAACTGCTGATTGAGGGCTCAGTGTCTGTTATTCTAAAAGTGTATTAGTTCTGGTTTAAGCACTTGGGCTTCAGGCCAGTTATTTTACATTAAGAAGGTTCGTGGTCTGCACTCTTGTGGGAGGAGAGGCTGGACTCTGCCCTTCTGAGCTGGGAATTTCTGGTTAAAGGCTTATAGTGCCTGCATATTTCAACTGTTTCTTACTGAAACTGGCACACCTTGTTTGCTGTAGCATAGACTAGATCCAGGCCTGCTGAATCTAGCTCTGTTTGTATGCGTGTTGTTTGTTTGCTTGTTATTTCCCCGAAACGCTAATACCACCTAAACCGCGGCTTTTCAGCGCTTCTGTGGATCCCTGGTGATATCTGCATTGCTTACTGTACTCATTTCCTTGTTTCACTTAAAAGAAAGTTACTGTTTGTCATTTTTGCATTTAAGTTACCTGTAACACATTGCATTTAAGTTACATGGCACTTGCTCACTAAAGCAATTATGTAAGTCAGCACTAAAAAATTAAAAGCACTACACTCTCACAAAGTCCTCTCGAGTACCTTGTTCCCGACTGGCCTTTTTTTTTTTTTTTTTTTTTTTTCCAATTATAAAGGAATTCCCAATACTATTCTAGCATGTCCAAAGGTCAGTTGTCAATCTTCTCTCCGGTCCAGCTGGTGAATCTGGGAATCTTGAGGCAATGTTACAACTGCCTCATGTACACAGACAACCCTCTCCTCCCAATAAATTCCAACACATGTGAGAGATGCATCCATATAGCCAAACTGGAGGCTAAGCTCTCTCAACTAAGTACTGGCATAACCAGTCAGGAGGAGAAGGAAACCACACTCAGTACAATTCCAGTCTCACATAGACCTACCACGACAGCAGACCAAACACATAAACACACAAAAACATACTTGGAGGCTCTAAATAAAAATCTGCCTAAGCAGCAGAGACCTCCAAAGCAGACACCCAAGCAACCGCTACCCCAAAACAAAACACGTGCAACACATATCTCACAAAGCCAGTGTGCCGAACAGTCACCGCCCTTAAGACTAAACAACACACCTGATACACTTGTAATAGGTGACTCTATCATCAGGCACACTGACGTCCCGCTCACCAGGCTGAACAAGGAGAAGGTCACGGTGAGCTGCCTGTCGGGCGCTAGGATCCGCCACATAACACAAGCACTCAGGTCACACCAAGGCAAGTACAAATATGACTCATTGTCCATGCTGTTGTGAATGACCTGAGACGTACCTCCCTGGACTACATGAAAAGAAACATAGAGGAGCTCTCTGAGCATGTGGCCCAGGCCGGTATGACCCTGACCTTGAGTAGCATCTTACCCTCACCAAGAATGATGCCACAATATGAAGACAAGATGATCAACTTCAACAATTGCCTTAAGTATTGGTTTCATTCAAAGGGGATCCAATGCCTGTCAGCCTGGGATGACATGCTCGACAAGCCATGATGCTTCGCTAGGGACGGCCTGCACCTGTCACCCCTGGGCTTTCGGATATTGGCAAAGGCTCTTGCTACCCCCATAGTGCCTTTTTTAGGCAAGGCTCAAAAGACAAACCCACCTCCATAGGTATCACAAGGGATAAGAAACTAAGAGTAATACTACTCGGCACCAGAAGTCTAAACCTCAAGATGCACGCACTCGAAACTCTCCTTAGCATGGAGAAAATTGATATCTGTGCAGTAACAGAAACCTGGTTCAAGGCTCCCGAGAGCACCCCAGCACTACCAGGTTATACCTCATGCCATGCTTTCCGGCCCCAAAACTTGGACCGACCCACAAAAGAAGGGGGAGTATCAATATTTGTCAAAGATACCCACACCTCCAGGTTGGTGGCACAGCACGAAGCATCAGACTATCCATGTGCAACTAACAGTGGGTAAAACTGCCTTCCAGTTTATAGCCTGCTACAGACCACCCTCCCTAACCCAGGAACCCCACTCGGCCTTCATGAGAACACTGGAAAATATGAAGGTCTCTCCAAACGCCATTATATTGGGCGACTTCAACTACCCAAACATAGACTGGGAGCATTACTCTAGCTCCAACACCCTAGCCCAAAGGTTCCTAGAATTTATAAACTCAAATGCTATGGAACAACTTGTTACCACTCTCACAAGAGGGGAAAACATACTGGACCTGATCATCACCAACATGGGGACTCTATGCTCCAGACCAGAAGTGTATCCCTCACTGGTAAGATCAGACCATAAACTAATCTCACTGGATGTTCACATCCCGACACCACCCTGCCCAGAAAACCACAGTGAAAAACTTCTAAAGCAAATTTCACACTCCTCAAAACTGAGGTGGAATCCTTCAAAGCCCCCGGGCCTGTGGAAAATACGGCCCAGACCGCAGAATCCTTTATAAACGCATTCTATGAACACCTTCAGGAATGCATGGATCATGCGATCCCAAATAAAACCAAGACCCAATCCTCCAAAGGCAGACGTCCTGTCTGGTGGACCCCAGCCATAAACAAGCTATGCAATAGAAGGAGGAAGCTACTAAATGATGGAGCAAAATTCCAAAAAGGGAAGGCATCTCTGATCAGTATTGGCAAAAAACTACGGGCACTCATAAAATCGTCTAAGGCCAGCTTTGAGAGAAAAATTGCACAGGACACTAAGGATAATCACAAGGCTTTCTTTAGTTATGTTAGGAACCTGTGTGGTAATTCCCAGATATGCTCAGAATTAGTCCAAAATGACAAAAAATACACCGAACCCACAGACATTGCCAACATCCTAGCTGACAGGTTCAGCAAACTCCCCACCACCAAAAGGGCAAATATCTATTCCAGCAGAGTGCTACCCCCCTGACATCTCAGATGCTCAGGTAAGAGCCGCCCTCTCCAAAGCAAGAAATACAGCATCAATGGGACCAGACGGTGTCCCGGGCTGCGTCCTACATGAACTCCAAGAAGAGCTAAACCCAAACATAAAACTACTGTTCAATCTCAGCCTTACTACAGGATATGTACCCAAAGAGTGGCGTACCACAACTGTGGTCCCTCTCCACAAAGGTGGTGCCTCAACGGATCCTGGAAACTATCGCCCCATAAGCCTGACTAGCTTGGTCTGCAAAGCTATGGAAAGGATAATCATGGACCTCCTAAATAAAGATATTGGGGACCTACAGACACTGGATCCTACCCAGTTCGGCTTTGTTAAGGGCAGATCCTGCCTCTTAAACCTGGTTGTTTTCTTTGAAACAGTCACCAAGGCCATTGACGAGGGGAAGGTGGTCCACACAGCCTACCTGGACCTCGCAAAAGCCTTCGATACAATACCCCACTCGGGCATTATAGATAAGCTCACCAGCTTAAATATAAACCCCTATGTCACAAGATGGGTTGCAAACTGGCTCAAGGACAGAACCCACATGGTTAGAATTGCTGGAGCCATGTCAGACTCCAAACCAGTTACAAGTGGCATCCCACAAGGCTCAGTCTTGGGACCTCTCTTGTTCAGTATATATTTCTCGGAGGTACAGGCCAACACGGAAGGACTGTGGCTGACCAAGTTCGCAGATGACTGCAAACTGGGCCATAATCGACTCTCCAGCCGACACAAGCATCCTCCAAAAGGGCCTCATAGAAACAGACAACTGGTTCCAGAGCCATGGCCTCAAGCTAAACGCCAAAAGTGTATAGTCATCCCTTTGGCAAAACAAAGTGCCCACAAATTACCACATAGGTGGTAATCCATTAAGTACACAAGAAGTAATTAGGGACCTGGGGACCCAAGTTGATAGCAATCTCTCATTTGACAACCACGTGGCCAAAGTGGTTAGAAAAACATTTTATATAGCCCACCTAATCATGAAGGGATTCACATCTAGATCAGGGGAGGTCATCGTGCCTCTGTACTCATCCCTCATCAGGACCATAATTGAGTACAATGCCCCTTTTGGGATGTACCTTACCAGACACCTGCAGCAACTGGAAAGACCCCAAAAGTACCTCACCAAGAGGATCAAAGGGCTCAAACCGATGCCATATGCTGCCCGGTTAAAGAAACTCCAGCTCTACTCAGTGGCATACCGCCTGTTCAGAGGCGATCTGTGCCTGACGTATAAAGCCATGTCCAACCCGGAATTAATGGACATGCTGCACCTCAGAAAATCCAAATCCTAGAGAGCTACACGCTCGAGAGACTTGAACCTCAGCACTGAAATAAATAGGACATGCTGGAGGGACAGATTCATAACCCAGAGGCTCCCTTCACTCTGGAATAAAATCCCAGTCCAGGTTAGGCAGAGTCCCTCATTGACTCTCTTCAAGAGGAATCTTGAGTGGATGGGAGATCGTAGGTTTACCCCAGGTATGACTTCTGTGTCACTGTTAGACAGAGGCACAGTATACTAACCTCAAAAAAAGGGCATAGCAAAATTAATTTAAAATGGGTGGCGAAAGCCAAACACATTCTGGCTAGGCTTATAAATGCCCTAGGGCAGATAGCCTAGTATGAACCTATGAACCAAATCGTAATAGTCCTGTCAGTGAAATATTTGACTGTTCATCAGATAATATAATGGTTAATGCTGAGGTGAGTGAGCTTATTGACTGAAACTTGCATGTGGAATTGTATCAAAGGCTTTATCAAGGACCAATAGTTAGTGTGGACAGAACTCTTGAAGACGTTTAGGTTGAGTAGACGAGCTGCATTTAATGAAGCCATATCAATTTGGATCAAGGGTCTGAAAGTTTCTTTATATCATTGTAAAATTAAAGTATAATATGCTGTATGACTTTACAGGTCATACTGGTGGTACTTGTGTGTTTGTAATTAAGTGGATTTGTGGTGGAGTTACCTTTAAGATAATGGGGTACCACTGTTGCAGTTAAAATTAGCCTTTCTGTTGAGTATATACTAGATGTGTGGGTAAGGTTGAGAAGGTTTTGAAGGGTCTAAGCAGTGGTATGTTTGCCACCTGTGTTTGGGTCCATGTAAGCAGTATTCTCAGTTTTTAATGGTGCAGATGGGACTTTATTAAGGGAGATTTTGAGGAAGGTATGATTTGGTAGACAACTGAGATTTTGGGGGATGTGTGATTTGGTGGGATGTGTGATTTGGTGGATGAGAGATTTTGGGGGAGGTGTGGTTTGGTGAATATTGAGGGGACCGAAGCGTGAATAGGCTGGGTGATGTGAGCTGAATTTTCCATCTAGTTTGGCAGGGCCACTGGTCTGAATAAATGGTACCATTTAGATCATAGTTCCAAGTAGTACTGAGAAATTTCTCTTTCCTAATGTTGAAATGGTTTTATGGCTGTCTTTTGAGTTTGAAGATCGTCTTATATTTTTAAAAGAGTGCATGAGATTTTTGTTCATTTGTTTCGTTTCAAATGCAATTTGTTTTGAAGGAGAAGGGTTTCTTGTACTATAAGTTGTCTTCTTTTTATACACTTTATGTGAGAAGTCCACCATAAGGGTTTATTACTTTTTCTCATATTTGTGGAATATGGGACAGATTGCCTGTATGTAGTAGTTTAAGTGAGAGTGGAATTCAGAAGTATATGCGATAGATTTGGCAAGGGGCTTGATGTGAGGAATGCTTTTTTAAATTTCTGTCGATTGTCAGACACAAGGTGGTTAGCTCTGTAGTAGTCCCTAAATGTAATAAAGTTAATGAAAGGAGTAGTATTAGTTTTGAGGGGGGGGGCAGTCCCTGGTGGTTCAGCTTAATTGAGGAGAAGGGCACAATGGGAGGGTGCAGGTATGGGTAATTTTAATAAAGGTAATTTGTAGTAGGGAGGTGGACAGTTTGTCTAGGAACTGACATTTTATAAAATCTAAGAAGCACTGTGAATAGCTTTTATGGTTGGATAGGTTTGCCAATTGATGAGTGAATAGATTTTCATAGATGTTAATCATTATGATCTCTGCTGCAGTAGCCTAAACTATATGGGTTGTATCCTGCATAGGATGTAACAGATGGTTAGTTTCCAAAGCTTCACAGTAACTTCCACCCTTCCAAACCATTAGTCAGCTTGAACTGAACTGACTAAAGTTTGGACTCCCAAGCCCTTCAGAGATTTCCTACCGCCAAGAGGTGTGTTCCTCTGTGGGTTTTCAAGGACAGACTGTCAGCTGACACTGTTCCATTGCTGGGCAGATAAGTTCCCTTGGGGTTTGGTGGACCTTCAACTTTTACAGAAAAAGTTTTCTTTGATAAAAGTACTTTTAAATGAGGAAAAAGTGTTTTTGTTGACCATCGCTTTACTTTTATGTACTTTAAATACAGGAGTGGACTCCTGTTATAAAAAGTTGTTAGTTTCTCCCCTACAAAAGTAGTTTTAAACAATTTTACTTTTGGTGCTGTGGTAATTGTTTTAATTTGGTAAAAAGTTACTTTTTTTGCTGCTTACCTGTTTTACCTACTATTGCTGCCAAGCTTCCCTGGGAATCGAGCACCATTTTTTGATTGACAGTGGAATGACATACAGGTTCCTTGGTTGGATTTTCTTCTAGCCACAAAAAGAAACTCGCTAAGCAGCCTTTGCCACCACAACAGGCTGGTCCTTTGTCTTAGCCACAGGTGGGTGACTCTGCTGTGGCCAAAGCTTGTTCCTCAGACCTCCCATCTTTCTCTTTTGTTCTCTCTGGCATGTTCCCTATAGTCACCATGATTCAAGGGTTAGACATGTCCTTCACAGCTGTATGAGTCCCCTTAATGGGCAGTGGAGAGCCACTCTTGTAGGTCATGGGATAAGAGTCAGGGAAGGTGTTTGTGCTTGGTCAGAACATTGTGACTATTCTTGGGGAAGTTGTTACTGACAATTTTGGGTCTGTTTCCTCAGCGATTCCTTTCAAAAAGAAACTAAGCTAAACACCTGCCCAGTGTAACTTATGCAGAAGAACAGAATAATTAATTAGGCTTAGCTCAGGGTCCTGGGCAGGCTTTTGATCTTTCTTATAAAGCTGTTTTTGGCAAGAGAAAAAAAAGATTATTTTTTTTCGAGAGTCTAAGGTGTTGGGGAATGTGAAATGACAGATGCAATATTTTCTCCTCTGGTTTCTGATTCAGATTATGAGGAGAGTGAGGTATCTGATTCTTCCTGTGAAGGATTCTCCTTCTTTGAGACTATTTCCAGGATGTCAATATTTTCAGTGGAGAAAAAAACGTAATGTTTCTCAATCCCTCAAAAATAAATATGATTTTGTTACAGTTGGAATTTCCAGAGCTATCGCCTATCCCTCATGTTCTGTCTACCTTGGAAGATACGCTTGCCACTGCCTGCAATTTCTCTGACAGGCAGCTTGCTGCTGCATATAATATTCAGGTTCTATAAAGTTCCTCAGTTTTTATACACTAACCCCAGAGCTGAACCAGCAGCTGTTAATTTAGTTAATCAAGCTGTTGCCAAACATTTTAATTCTAATCCCTTTTTTTCTGGTAAGGATGGAAAGGCTTTTGACAAGTTTTGGGGCAAAGTGTATGATGTCCTTCATGGATGCATCTGCAGTCATAACAACTGGGTTGTCCTGTCGTCAGGCAGCCCTTCAGTCGGCCGGATTCCAAAGTCCGGGTCCGGCTTCGGCTGATGTCGCACTTCACCCGACGTCATCTCTGTTGGTCTTCGGGTATAAAAGCATCAGCCGACGCCATTTTCCTCAGTCTTTCTTGCCGCGTGGCGCCCGAAGCAGAAGCTGTTCGCAAGTGCCGGTCGGTCGGATCCAGAGATTACTTCTACCGAATACTACTTCGAAGACTTCTAAAGCTGAAGTACCCCGTTGGGGACTCTTTCTTTCCTCAGCCGATGTCAGAAAAAGTTAATAATTGTTTAACCTGTGGGAAACAAATACCTCATAAAGATTTCCACTCTTATTGTCTGCCTTGTTTAGGCCCAGCCCACGACGTAGCAGCCTGTTCGCCTGTGCTTTTCAACCGACTTAACGCTTAGGCGTCGGTCGGAGTTTGCAGAACAGTTTTTCGGTTCTGATTTTGCGTACATTATGCCGCCGGATCCTCCGACTACCCAATCTGCCAAAACGCAAAGATAAAGACCGACACTCGCGGTCCGCGGTTTCGCCGAAACCATGGTTAAGCAAATCATGAGTGTCTCGGTTTCGCCGAAACCGAGAAAACTGATCAAAGTACAGCTGAACCTATCTCTACAACTGAGGCCCCTGCTACCACTCTTGAATCGGCCTCAGAAATTTTATCCACTACGGTGGTTGCCACTGACTTATCAGACACCATTCCCTTGGATGTCTCTACCCCAGCACGTGGTGCTGCTAGGCCTCCAGCAGCCATGTCCATTAAGGCCTTCGCCAGGGCTAAAGCAGCCAAGACTACTAAGACAGTGCCTGTTAAACCCCCCACAACCAGGCCCTCTTCTAGTTCTCAAATGCTTACTTTGGCAGAAGATTTAATTTCATTAATTAGAGGATCTCAATCTCAACCAGACAGGGCCTCTCAGCCCCCAGAGAAGAGACCTAGGGCAGATCCCCCTGAGCCAGTGTCCTCTGATGATTCTGCTGACGAATCAGACATAACTGACCCAGCCAGAGGCTCCTTTCTCCAATTTTGAAGATTCTGATGCTGAAGAATCCATTCCAGCTGCTTCCCCACCAGAAGAATTCTCCTTTGGGGAAACCTTACATGCCATGCGAGAGCAGTTCCAATGGCAGCAACAGGATTTTCCAGACTCCAGAAAAAGACTTAGGACCTTTCTGCACCTCCCACAGCACAGGCCCTTAGCTATACCTCCTGTTCTCTCTGTGGTGGATGATGCTTTCAATGATGTCTGCTCCGCTCCAGATTCTTTCCCCCAGCCCCTGCCAAACCAGACAGATTTTACAGGGTGCCAGATACTCATCACCACCTTTACAAGGCCCCACTTGCAGACCCGAAACTATATCCCAGGGTCCCAAGGCAGTAGCCGACCATAGCTAAAACCCTATTCCTTCTGAAAGGGAAGCAAGGTCATTAGACAGATGGGGTAAAAGGTCTACACTTCAGCTACTCTCTCAGCTAGAGCTTTAAACTGTCAGTTTCACATGATACAATACCAAGAGTTTATGCTTGATCAGTTAACTAAAAACTAACCACTGATGAATCTCTTGATAAGAAATATGTATTAGAAATGGTAAATAACATACAACAGGTTAGCAACCATTCCTTAAAATGTGGCTATGATGCACTGGAGGCTTCATTTAGATCAGCCATGACTGGCACAGTGATAAGAAGGCATGCATGGCTAAAGGAGCAAGCTTTACCGGATCATGTTAAAGCTAAGTTGCTAGATGCTCCTATGGATAAGACAAGTTTGTTTGGTACACCTGCCCAGCAGGTTATGAAGAAAATGGAAGAAAAGGCAAAATCTGTTCAAACGGTTAAAGATTTCTTGCAGGTTCAACCCCAAGGTTTAGCAGGAACTGGCCTGCCAAAATTGGTCCTTTCCTGACTCCACAAAATTTCAAAGGGGCAGGAATAGACGTTCCAGAGGCAGAAACCAATCCAGAGGAGGTGCCTACAGAGGACGACAGTGGCAAGGTAACAACAGAGGCACAGACACAACCACTGCCACTACATCAGCACAACCACAGTGACTTAACCCTAAATCCGCCTACCAGGGAACAAATAGCAGCTCCTCTAGGCGGAAAGTTAACCTTATTTTCAAAGAACTGGCACTACATAACAAGAGACAAGTGGATTTTACAAACCATAGATCAAGGTTACCGGTTTCACTTCCACACTTTACCAGTCAAAAGAGGAATGCCAAATCTACCTCCAAATCAAAAACAGAGGCACTACAACAGATAATGGAGTTAGCAAACATGAGAGCTGTGGAAAGAGTGCCAACAGCAGAGCAAGGAAAGGGTTCTACTCCAGACTATTCCTAGTTCCAAGAAAGGAAAAAAGTTGGAGACCAATTCTCGACCTGTCCACCTTAAATACATACATCATTGTCCCAAAATTCAAAATGCTGACCCTGCAGCAACTTCTTCCCATGCTGGGCAAGGAGTCTTGGCTGGTAACTCTAGATCTCAAGGAGGCATACCTGCACGTCCCCATTCGACCAATCTGCAGAAGATACCTCAGATTTCTTGCAGGATCAGAGCACTATCAATTCTCAGCATTGCCCTTTGGCTTATCTACTGCCCAGAGTATTCACAAAATGCCTGGCATCAGTAATCGCCCATTGCAGACTACAGGGAATTCAAATTTACCCATACCTGGACGACTGCCTGCTACAAGGGGACAACAAAAGCAAGCTGACAACAGATTTACAAAGGGTCATTTACTTGCTACAAGCACTGGGATACACAGTCAATTTACAAAAGTCAAGGCTGATACCATCCCAAACAAGGACATTCTTGGGCGCGGAATTGGACACAGTAAAACAGATGGCATTCCTGACTACAGAAAAACAAAAAGACCTCCCTCTTTACTTCTTGGCACTAACAAAACTGAACAAGTTAACAGCAAGAAAAGTACTGCAGGCCTTGGGCTTCATGGCATCATGCATAATCTTGGTCCCATTTGCCAGACTACATATGAGAAAACTACAGTGGTACCTAAAGAATTTATGGTCCCAACACAGACACAGCCTAGAAACAGAAATCCCACTAATTCCATGCTTAAAGCAGGAGTTCCTATGGTGGGCTCAGGCATGTCAGTCAAACCCAGGCCTACCCTTTCGCAGATGTCAAGCAAGCCAGACCATCACAACAGACGCTTCAGACCTAGGATGGGGGGCCCACATGCTGGACAAATGCGTGCAAGGATTATGGACACAGGATCAACTTCACCTGCACATCAACCTAAAAGAAATGCTGGCAGTAAAACTGGCAATCCAAAAGTTTAAACCATTTCTCCAAGAGGGCCAGTTGATGATAAGGACAGACAACACCACAGTCATGTGGTACATCAACAAACAGGGAGGCACTCATTCATACCCCCTATGCAGAATTACTTTGGAGCTGTGGACCCTGGCACTCAGCTACAACATCCAGTTACAGGCAATATTTGTACAGGGAAAAGAAAATACTCTAGCAGACATATTAAGCAGAACCACATCGGATGCCCACGAATGGAAGCTGCACCCGGACATCTTCAAGACCATCTCAAAGAAATGGGGAATGCCTCAGATAGATCTATTCGCATCACCTCTCAATGACCAGCTCACAAAATTCTGCACAAGGACATTCCACCCACTAGCATGGAAAGTGGATTCGCTCTCCTTCAGCTGGAAAGGCCTAACAGCATATGCATTCCCACCTCTTCCCTTGATGCACAAAGTACTACTAAAAATCAAGGAAGAATGTCCAAGGATAATCCTGATAGCTCCAAACTGGCCAAGACAACACTGGTACCCACTGCTGAAGAGCATGTCTCGAACAATATGTGGCCAATACCCTGATGCCTTTGATGTTAACTCAGAACAACTACAGCATCATACATCCAAACCTAAAACGCTTGCAACTGACTGCATGGAACATCACATAGCAGCAGCTAATCCAGAACTTTCCCAAAGAGTTAAAGACATTATTCTTGAAGCACGCAGACCTTCAACAAGAAGGAACTATGCTGGAAAATGGAAAAGGTTTGTCATTTGGAGTACGGAAAGAGGAAAAGATGTGTCAAACATAGATATGCCTAACATTCTGGAGTATCTGGCGAACTTCTTCATTCAGGCCTGTCCTACTCCTCCATCAAGATACATGCATCAGCTATTTCAGCAGAATACAGCTTTGATCCACCTGTTTTTCGCACCCTTTGCTCAGGCAGTTCCTCAGAGGAATCAAGAATGTAAAACCTCCAAGGAAACCACCATTACCAGCTTGGGACTTAAACTTTGTGCTAGAAAAGTTGACACTATCACCCTTTGAACCAGCAGCAACAGCAGACCTACAACACCTGTCATGGAAAACTGCTTTCCTACTGGCAATTACTTCAGCAAGGAGGGTTTCAGAACTACAGGCCTTAATGGCAGTGCAACCCTTCCTAATCTTCCACCAAGATAGAGTGTCCATGAGGACTAATCCTACATTTATGCCTAAGGTGGTATCCAGAGTGTCTTTAAACCAGGCAATCCACCTACCTACCTTCTTTCCCAACCCACAAAACAGAGGGAAAGAATACTGCATACCTTGGATGTACATAGACAGCTACGCTACTACTTGGACAGAACAAAAAATAGCAGAAAGACTGACCAACTTTTGTAGCCTATGCAACAGGAAGGGAAGGAAAAGCTATTTCCAAACAGACAATCTCCAAATGGATAGGAAATTGCATACGATTCTGTTACTCCTTCCATGGAAAACCAATTCCACAGAACATAAGACCTCATTCTACAAGGGCAACAGCCACTACCACAGCCTTCTTACGAGGAGTGGCAACCAAAGACATTATTGAGGCGGCTACTTGGACCTCCGTGCATACATTTGCCAAGCATTATAATTTGCCTCTATATTCCAGATCCCGAGCAGGGTTTGCCACTGCTGTACTGCAAGGGATCCTAAACACACCATAATCTACTTTTATCCTCCTGCCCTAGTTGGCTATGGTATTCTACCCAGTTGTTATGACTGCAGATGCATCCATGAAGGACATAGTACAGTTTTGTACCTACCATAAATGTAGATGTCCGAACTGGATAGCATCTGCAGTCAGGATTACCCTCCCTCCTTCCCCTCTGTGGTACTCCTAGGGTGTTTACCCTCCTAATAGCTAGCTGGTGGGGAGTCTTTATGGTGTATTTGTTTGTATATATGTACATACATGCTTATTTTTGTGTTTACCTCTATCTTTTTGGAAACATTGGCATCTATCCAAATTTTAGCCTTCAAGAGGGCTACTGGCATCTGGGGCAAGAAACACTGAGGAAAATGGCGTCGGCTGATGCTTTTATACCCGAAGACCAACAGAGATGACGTCGGGTGAAGTGCGACATCAGCCGAAGCCGGACCCGGACTTTGGAATCCGGCCGACTGAAGAGCTGCCTGACGACAGGACAACCCAGTTGTTATGACTGCAGATGCTATCCAGTTCGGACATCTACATTTATGGTAGGTACAAAACTGTACTTTTCTGCAACTTTAATTTTTCAGAATTCTGGAATTGTCAGGCTCACATGTTGAAGTTCATTTTGGCTAATTGTGAGACATCTGCTTTGTGTAACTTGGTTTCATCAGTTTCTCAAGTTTATACTTGTTTAAAATATATCTGTGACTCTGGATACTACTTCGGGGCAGCTGCCCCTGGAATTGTTTTGAGGAAGTTTGCCTGGCTGCTTTTTCGGAACTTCCCAGAGGATAACAAGAATGACATTTTGAATTCTCTCTTGGACAGCGATCTAGTTTTTGGGCCTTCTGCTGCAAAAGTAATTAAAAATATGATTAGGGGAAAGCTGATTGAGGGAATCTCCTAGATTTTTCAGTCCCGCTGCCCAGTTTTCTAAGGGGTTCTCTGTTCCTTCATCTAACCTGAACAAAAAAGCAAAATAAACAGTCCATGCAGAATTCTAGTAAGCACATGTTTAAAAGGCAGTGGCAGGGATGTTCCAGAAAGAAAGCAGGACCCCCCCAGAACAAAGGACAATCCAATAAACCAGAATGACTGTATGAGTGACTTTGCTCCCCCTCCCGTCACAGTTTACTAATCCTCTAAAACACACACAACAGGTCGTTTCAGACAGATGGGTCCTGAATGTGATCCATCTGGGATACAGATGGGAATGGGGAGGTGCTTTTTCCCTTGCTGGGATTCCTCCTCATCCACCAGACCAAAGCCCTCTCTTCTCTCTCATTGCAGCACATGCTGTGTCAGGGAGTAATAGAAACCGTTCCTTCTCGTCAGTCAGGAGAAGGATTTTATTCAAGGTTTTCTGATGCAGAGGATAGAAGATTCTTTGAGACCAGTTCTGGACATTTTCTTCTTGAACTAGTTTGTGATAGCACCCAAGTTCAAAGTGTTCTTTCCAAAGTATTACCTTTTCTTCCTCCGTTTGAGTTTCTTGGTGACCCCAGATTTAAATCAAGATACATATCACATTCCTATTCCACAATTAAGGCATTTCTTAAGGTTTTCTGTGTCTGCATGACATTATCATTTCTTTGCCTTACCATTTGGGCTATTCACTGCTCCAAAGAGCGTTCACAAAATCTCCAGCTCTGTGGTAGTCCACTGCAGAATGCATTTATTTCCCACCTTTTAAACGCCATAACTCAAAGACAAAAACAAACCAATAAAAACAAAAAAGTGAACCAAACACTAGGAAACCAAACGCTCTGGATGCAGCAAAAGTGCCCCAATATAATGGCAGTCCATAGATAGTAGATATCGCCAGATGTACAAACCACTTCAAAATGAAAACCACAAGCAAAGTAATTTATTTGAAGCGCTTTTCGTTTGCCTGCTAGGCAAACTTCATCAGAAACACAATCAGTAGGTTTACTGTGCCTTAAATATGATGTCATACATACAAGTGGTTTGTACATCTGGCGATATCTACTATCTATGGACTGCCATTATATTGGGGCACTTTTGCTGCATCCAGAGCGTTTGGTTTCCCACCTTTTAGTTAGACGAATTGCTTATATTTGACCCATTTTTAAATGGTCAGGAAATTCTGTCTGGGTAAGGCATCTCCTGCACAGACTGGGATTCCAAGTAAACATTCCGAAGTCTTTACTATTCCTCACAGGATTGTTTTTCTGTGGTGCCTGCTGGACACTGCAGTACAAAGAACTTTTCTTCTGCAGGCAAAATTTATCTATATTTACATCTTTTTTCTGGAGTTTTCCAGTCAGACCTCTGTCTCTGAGAATTCTTCAGGATTCTGGGTTTCAATGGCATTGGTGATCTTCATGATAGTGTATCTTTTTCATGTGCAGTCTTGACAAAGGTATCTGTTATCTCTATGGTCCCAGCATCAACACTCCTTGACTTTTCATATCCCAGTTGTTGGATTTGTAAAAGGGGAGATTATGTGGTGGAGACACCAAATTTCTCTGAATCCAGGGCTTCCATTCTTTCCTCCTCTTGCTTCGGAGCATTTGGTTACATCAGACGCCTCAGAATTTGCTTGGGAAGCAGTATATGTGGGCATAAAAATGCTGGATCTTTTGACCAGAAAAAACATACCAAAGCATATCTAGGCAAAAAAAGATATCGGCTCTTATAAACACTGTAAACTCTCGAAATGGTTCTGGGGTCTAGAGATGATTTAAAGTGTTTACAGACAACACCACAGTGATGTGATACATAAACAAGTAAGTAAGAGGGAACCAGATCTTGCCCTCTATGCAGACTAGCCATGTTAAACTGGGATACATCTTTGTAGCACAACAGTCTCACTTTATAGGCAACTTCTATTCTGTCAGAGCAAAATTGTGTAGCTGACAAACCTGAGTAGGACCAGGACAGACCGTTATAAATGGAAACTGAATTGGGGGTCTTACAAGATTTTATCCATCTATAGAGAGCACCTCTGGTAGATCCTTTTGCCTCCTCTCTAAATAATTGCTGGCAAAATTTTGTACCAGGAGTCCATGCAAGAAGGCCTGGATGACAGATGCATTTTTCCTTTGCTTGGACAGAATTTTTTGTATGCTTTTCTACCCTTTCCATTGATTTTTCAGGGTATTTCTGAAGACTCGGGAGTCCTCCTCAAAGATCATTGTGGTGGACTTCCTTCCAGGCATCAGTGGTTCTCCCTTCTTTTGGAAATAACCAATGGTAATTAACACCAGCTTCATCAGACTGGATTTACTCGCACAAGATCAGGGGTACATCCCGACCCCAAGCAACTGCAGTCGACTGCCTGGCTGATGGGGTTTTATTACCTTTTACTTACTCCTTTTCCTGAGAATGTGCAGTGGGTATTGATGGAGGCAATTAAGACTGCTGTTAGAAAAATAATTTATTAGCAAATGGAAAGCTGTTTTCTAGCCGGTGCCAACAAAAAAAGTAGCACCCACTCAGGGCTAGTGGCTTTTTTGGTTTTACAGTATTTGTTGGAGTTACTGTCCTATGGGCCTGTCTTGCGCCTCTTTCCAGGTCATTTATTGGCCATTTCAGCTGTCAGTGGATCCCCATCTTTCAATTTGGACTTGTCAGAATGTTTTTCTTCATTTTGAACAAGCTCATTTGGCTGACTTAAGGTTTTTAACATGGAGAATAGTTTTTTTGTTGATTGCTGTAACCTCTATAAGAACTACTTCTGAGTTGCAAGCTCTTAGCATAGGTCATCCTCATCTCATCTTTCACAGAGACTGTTTTTTTTGACAACTAATCATTCTACAACTAAAGAAGTGTCAAAATTTAAGCCAATCTATCCATCTTCCTGAGGGAAAAGGGAATACTTATTACCTTGGATGACCACGGACAACTCTGGTACTATCGTGACATAACCAAATCTGTCAGAACTTCTGATCAGTTCATTTTTGTGAAGTAAACCTGTGTCAAAGCAGACCATTTCATTGTAGTTATTCTCACCACAACAAAACTATTCCACACAAGCTCAAGGTTTGGTCTACCAGGATCTTAGATTCATCTATGGCTTTTTGGAAAGGGTCATATTCTAGAAGTATTCTAAAACAGCAACTTGGTCCTCTGTGCATTCTTTTACAAAGCAATGTAAAACAGATTTCTTCTTCAGGCCTAGTACAGGCTTTGCTCAGACAATTCTCCAGGGGTTCGTGGACCTTTCCTCCTCCTTCCAGTTCTTTTAGGCTATGGTAATCTGCCTGTATAGTTTAGGCTACTGCAGCAGTGATCATGATGATGAAACAAGGTACAGTTGTGTAAGTGAACCTAGCAATAAAGGTTTGAATGATCATTGCTGCAATAGCAGCTCCCTCCCTCCACCCCTTCTTATTTTTTTGGTATAATTTCTTTCCCCTAACATTGGCCTCTCAGGGCTTTAGCCCACCTCTGTCGACTAGAACAGTATTCTTAGGATATCTTACCAAGGATAGCCGAAATATCTGACTAGCATACCAAAGCCTTTACAGCCTCTGGACGTCCTGCATTAGGCATGTGTTCTAACTGCAAGGTGTGAGGTACATATGTGGTGTACGAGCACCTAATCCTTAGAACTTCTTTGCCGCCGGTCTGAATGCTACATTTTAATTAATTCTGCAAGCTGTTTACAGAGATGGTTCCACTACCGAGCCTCCTAAAGATAAGTGCCCCTCTGGGGGATCTCTTTCCTTCTTCCTTTTACCTTAGTTTAAATGTCTTCCAGGAAGGGAAAACGTGAGTGCGAGAGGGGGATTCCCCATAAAGTTAGACATGAACAGTGCCTTTTTTGTTTAGGTGCTAACTGTGACTATTAACAGTTGTGAGATTTGTCAGTTGTTTGTCCCTAAGAAACACTGCAGTCTCTCTCTCTTTGTATTTATTCGGAGAACCAGTAGCTGAAGCTTTTTTGCTCAGGGTACATGGCCAAATCCACTCGCCCCGATGTTTAGCCACCACGTAACGCCAAAAATGTGCAAACTGATCTTGCTGTTCATCTCCATCAGATTGGCTGAAGAACTGTGCCATTGTCATCCTCCACATGTGGAGGCCAGCATGGAGCGGTCTGCCCTAATGTCCAGTGAGGTTGTGCCTACATCTGGTGCATAGTTTCATAGAGGTTTACTAGACTAATGATAACATTTAAGCCTAGCCATGCATCCCAACTCTCTGACAAGTTCTGATACCCTTGATATGTGAAGGGGGGCTTGGTTTATAGGTGTGTACTAGGCTAATGGCCCTGGAGCCTTTACAAGCCTAGCCCATAGAAGTGCCCTGGCATCATGCTGCCCGACATTAGTTCCCATTGCCTCTAATCGAGTAGAGCCACTGCAGTGACCCCCAGGGTGAACTTTCTATTTCCCATCCACTCCTCAAGATTTCTGTTTGAGGGCCAGTGAGGTGCTCTGCTTGACATGTATAGGAAGTCTTTTCCAGATCATGGACAGTCTCTGGGTTATGAACCTGTCCCTCCAGAATGTTCTGTTGATTGCAGTAGTGAGGTTGAGGTCTCTGGAGCATGTCTATTCCAGATCATGGACGGTCTCTGGGTTATGAACCTGTCCCTCCAGCATGTTCTGTTGATTGCGGTAGTGAGGTTGAGGTCTCTGGAGCATGTGGTGCGGAAGCATTTGGATTTCTTTAGATGTAGCATTTCTGACGGAGCTGGGTCAGACATGTCTTTGTAAGTCAAGCAGAGATCGCCTCTTAGTAGACGATATGAGATGGAGAATAGCTGGAGTTTTTTTTGAGTATGTCCATGTAGGACATATGTTTAAGGCCTAGTATCCTCTTTGTGAGTTACTTTTGTGGCCTTTCCAGCTGCTGCATGTGTCTAGTGAGGTACATGCCAAATGGGGCATTATACTATATGACTGGCCTAATGAGGGATGAGTAGAGAGAGATGACCTTTTTCTTCCTTGATGCAAAACCCTTGGTAATGAGATGTGCCACATAGGACTTTCTGACCACAGGTGGCAATGTGGTGGTCGAAGGAGAGGTTGCTGTCAACCTGTGTCCCCAGATCTGTTATATTGCCGTCAGTGTTTAGTGGGCTCCCATCGATGTGGTAATTAGTGGGAACTGAGTTTTTCCCAAATGGGATGACAATGCATTTTTTGGCATTAAGCTTTAAAGCCATGGTTTCAACACCAGTCATTGGTCTCAGTGAGGCCTTTCTGTAGGATGTCTACATCACTTGAGGAGTTAATAATAGCTCCCAGCTTGCAGTCTGCGAACTTGGTCAGCCAGAGTCCCTCCTTGTTGGCTTGGACTTCTGAGAAGTAGATGCCAAACAGGAGAGGACCCAGGACCGATCCCGGTGGGACTCCACTCGTGACTGGTTGGCATTTTGACTTTGAGTCTGCTGCTTTCACACTGTGGGTTCTATCTGTGAGCCAATTTGCAACCCACCTTGTGATATAGGGCTTGATGCCTAGTTTGGTGAGTTTATCAATAATTCCTGAGTGAGGAATGGTATCAAAAGCCTTGGCCAGATCGAGGTAGGCTGTATGAACTGCCTTTCCCTCATCCACAGCTCTGGTGACGGACTCAAAGAAGTCAACCAAGTTGAGCAAGCATGATCTACCTTTCACAAAACCAAATTGCGTGGGATCTAGAGTTTGGAGATTACCTATATCCTTGTTAATTAGGTCCACAATGATGTGCTCCATAGCCTTGCATATCGGACTCGTAAGGCTAATGGGGCGATAATTTCCAGGGTCTGTAGTCACTCCACTTTTATGGAGAGGGATGACTGTAGCAGTGCGCCATTCGGCAGGGACAAAGCCTGAGGTGAGGCTGTGATTGAACAAGGTATGCAGATGTGGTGCCATTTCACTCTGTAGTTCATGTGGAACACATCCAGGGATATTATCTGGTCCCATGGAAGCTGTATTATTGGCCTTGGACAATGCAGCTTTAACCTGTGCTGCAGTAATGCTGGGTGCCTGGCATTCCTTTGGTATTGATTAGCCCTTTGAGGGAGGGTAAAGTTGGCACTGACTCTGCCAGTATGTTGGCAGTGTCTGCTGGCTCTGTATTGGCGATACCATTGTGCAGTTACTCGGAGCAAACCTGGGTATTGCCATGGAGATTCTTGATGTAACTCTCGAAGGCTTTGTGGTTGTTTTTAGCGTCTGCTGCAATTCTGCCTTCATAGCTGGCTTTAGATGTTTTGATGAGGGATCTCAACTTTTTGTTGAGGCTAATAAGGGAGTTTTTCCAGTCTTGGGACTTCACCTTTTTCTGCAACAGTTTCTTCCTTCTGTTATATAGTTTATGAATGGCAGGGGACCACCAGATCTGCTTCCTTTTTTTGGAAGAGAGTGTCTTGGTTCTGTTGGGTATGGCTAGTTCCATGCGTTTATGCAAGTGTTCGTAAAGTGCATTGGTGTATGATTTGTCATGAATCTATTTTCTATTGACATGGGTGCCGTGAAGTTGGCCACCTTTGTTTTTAGGAGCCCAAAGTCAGCTTTGAAGAAGTTTTTCATGGTGATTACCTTTGCGGGGGAGGGGGTGGTGGATTTCCATGGTGATTAGTTTGTGGTTGGATCTAATCCGGGAGGAATTTGACTATTGGTGTAGAGCAACGGTTGCCCATATTGGTAATAACCAGGTCAAGGATGTTGCTTCCTCTAGTGGGGGTAAGAATGAGCTAGTCCAGGGCATTTGACTTGATGAATTCCAGGAAGTGTTGGGCCAGTGTATTGGTGCATGAGTAATTTTCCCAGTTGATTGAGGGATAGTTGAATTCACCTAGTATGAGTGTGTTGAGATGGACTCTAATAGTTTCCAGGGTGCTTAGGAACATGGAGTGAGAGTCTTGGGACATGGTTAGGGACCTATAGCAGGCTACAACCTGAATCGCCATCTTACCCAATGTTAGTTGTACCTGAAGTATCTCAGATGTGTTATGCTGGGCTACTAGTCTGGGGGTGTGCATATCCTTTATGAATGTGGAGAGACCACCGCCTTTGGAGCTTTGGTCCATGGTCTGGGGCCGAAAGGTATGGAATGCATTATTTATTGGTAGAGTAGGGGTGCTTTCTGCTGCTTTAAACCAGGTCTCTGTTACAGCACAAATGTCGCTTGTGCTCCATTTTGAGGAGCGCTTCAAGCAAGTGCATCTTGAGATTTAGACTTCTAGCATTGAACAACATGACCCTCAGATTGCATTTATTTATAGCTGTTACGGTGGTAATTTTGGTCTTTAGAACCTCGACCTAAAAAAAAGCACTATAGGGGTGGCAAGAGCCTTCGCCATAATCCGTAAACCCAGGGGTGACAGATGCAGGCCATCTCGGCAAAGCATCGAGGTCTGTCAATCATGTCGTCCCAAACGGACAGATACTGGATCCCCTAAGAATGACACCAGAAACTTAGCCAGTTGTTGAAGTCGATCATTTTCTGCTTGTACTGCGGTATCATTCTGGGTGACAGTAGGACGCTGCTCAGGGCTAGGGTCATACCTGCCTGGGCCACATAATCCATCTCTTCATGTAGTCCAGGGAGGTGCATTTCAGGTCATTCACATCCACATGGACAGTGAATATTTGTACTTATTGTGGAGTGACGTAAGTGCATGTGTTTGTGTGTCGGATTTTGACACCTGATAGCTGACTGTTACTTTCTCCTTATTCAACCTAGTGAGTGGGACATCAGTGTGCCTCACTGTTGGGCACACTGGTCAAGCTGTTTTGCCTTGGGACTTAGGTTGAGGGGCACACTGTGTAGGTGAGCTGTGTCTCTTTTGGTTTGTGCTGTGTTGTGGTGTTCTAGTGCATTTCTGCCTTGGAGATCTCTGCTGTTTAGGTAGATTTCTATTGCGAGCTTCTGCAAAGGTGGGTGTGTGGTTTGTGTTTTTATGTGAGAGCTGTGATGGTGGGTGTTCTGGAGGGCTATGTGTTGCATGTGGTGTGGTGCAGGTGTCCTTCTCCTCTTGACAAGGTATTCCGGTCTTTGCTTGAGAGTGCATGGCTTCCAATTTGGATATACAAGTATATCTCTCACAAATCTCAGTGTTGGGAGGTAAGAGGAGAGGATTGTCTGTGTACATGAGGTAGTTGCTACACTGCCTCAGAAGGCCCAAGTTTACCAGGTTAATAGAAAGCACAGGGAACTGACCTTTAGACATGCCAGGAGGGATGGTCATTATTACCAAGTACTGGAGCGGTTTCCTTATATGTTCCTTTTACAGGAAATTGTCACTCATGGTGTCTGAGTCTGTATAGAGGACTGCCAAACACTTGAGGGGAAGCAAATACGTAGACCCTGAAAATTTAAGGATGAAGTATTTAGGGAGATATTCTGAAGTTACAAAGAAATCAAGCAGTACTTGCCGAAAAATAAAAGAATTGGCTTGTCAAGAATGATGAAAAGAGAGGAGTCACATGAATGGATACTGCTTGGCTGCTACTAATGCTGGTCTCAGCGCAGCTTCACTCTGTTGGGATACAATATTAAATTCCTTCTCTCACCAGAGGCCAAATGTTAGAACCAATCTCAAGAAGAGAAGCAGGCTACAGCCTGTTTGGTGATCCACCGTCTTGTCCCAGATGATGCAGGGTCTGCAGGCTTGTAACCTTTTTCTGGTAGATGCCTCTAATAGCAACCAGACCAATCAGGTATGCTAAGCACAGGCACTCCCTCTCCAACCAGAAAGAGCCTGGAATCAGTGCACTCTGCTCCTACTCTCACCAGGATCAGAATATAAGCACAAATTCCAACCTGTCACTTATAAAACAGTTCTTAAGCTTTCTGGTGATCAGCAGTGTCCAGGAAATAATGTAACTGCACTCCTTCTCTCACCAGGAGAAAACAGAAGCACTAATCCCAAGATGACTACTGAGAGGCAGAATGTGGGGTCTCCAATAACTGGTGGTCTTGCAATAGATGCTTAAAGGTAAGATGAAAAAAAGTGTTTATCCTAAACACTGCAGTGTGCACTAGAGGAGATAGAAGTGAAAGTAGGTAACTCAAGTTTTACCTGTTTAAAAAGTTTTAAGTTTTAGTAGAGAGTCACTATTTTTAAAATAGCAAGATAAATTGAAAGGGTGTGGCCACTTTTGTATTCTGGTACTATGGACTACAGTAGGATAGCCAATAAATTTGAATAGTTGAAGGGGGTGATTTTCACAAAATGATAATTTTGTGCTTGCTCACACCAGCAAGTGAAAGCAGAGAGGAAATGAGATATATAGTCAAATTAACATAAGGGGCAGGCAACTAGAAAGACAGTGGTGTGCCAGAACACAACAGGAACTGGGTAGGAAAAATTTCTATCTGATTCACAAAACACAGAGCTGTGGTCTCTCCAAGTTTTAATATGCAGTTAAAAGTAGAATGCAAGTAAAACGGTGTAAAGTAAACTAATCACAGTATACAAAATAGAAAAAGGCAGTAAAGTAATACAGAATACAACAAATATAAAGCAAATTAACCTTTCCCTCGCAGCAAACTGTAGCAGAGTCTGGGTGAGCCTTTCTAGTAAAGCTCAATATTTTATTTTACCCTTTAAATAGAAGGTTTAGTTCCTAGCTCCACCCCCTTAGGTCACATATGATTAACCTTAACTAACCCGTTCTTACTTATAATCGACTCCTTAATTAACCTGTTCTAATTTCTGTCTGATTCACAGGAGACAGAGCTGTGGTCTCTCCAAGTTTTAGTATGCAGTTAAAAGCAGAATGCAAGTAAAACAGTGTAAAGAAAACTAATCACAGTATAGAAAATAGAAAAAGGCAATAAAGTAATACAAAATACCACAAATAAAAAGCAAACTAACCTTGGGAGGTGAAACATTTACAAGTTAAGGCCTGGGAGATGAACCATTTACAGGTTGCCTGTGTCCATTACATAGGTGCCAAACCAGGGATTAATTTCCTGATGTTCTTCCTGTTTCACTGTTGCAGTCATCACCTTTTGGTTCTCTGCTTGCAGTAGCCCTCCGTCAGCCTGATTATCAAAGTCTTGGGGCCTGCGTCGGTTGCTGTGTCATCTTCCATGACGTCAGGTAGTCAGGGGTATAAAGCATGCAGCCGATGCCATTACCCCAGTCTTTCTTGCCGTGCGGTGCCCGAAGCAGCAGCAGTTCGCAAGTGCTGGTCGGCCGACTCCTGAAATTTTCGTTTTCGAGTTTCAGATCCAAAGTCTTCAACTAAGCTAAGTACCCCGTTGGAATCCTTTTTCTTGCTTTAAACCGATGTCAGTAAAAGTTAATAATTGTATTTCTTGTGGAAAGCTCATTCGTACTGCATTCCTTGCTTAGACCCAGACCACGATGTGCCTTGCTGTCAGTTTTGTGCCCTATTCAAACCTCGTACTATTCGTCGTCTGTTCATTTACGCTTCCAAATATTTTGGTACTCTGTTCAATTATCCAGAAATGGCTTTGGTAAGCCACCCGACTACCGACTTTACGAAAAATTTGCAAAGATAAAGACAGAGACAAACTGCATAGGTCCAAAGCTGCCGACCATGCTTCTAAGCTAGTCGCCAGTTCGCCGGTACTCTGAGGTGCTTTCGCATCCCCTGATACCCGCTACTTCAGATCTGCAAGCCTGTACTGAGACCCATTCAGAGTCCGGTATGCCGCGAGATGCTTCTTCGACTGTGGAACCTGCGGATGTCTCCATCTTGGATGGGTCTGGAGCCACTGTGCAGGCACCGGCTTCTGAGGATGCATTCAGGCCTACTGACTTGCATATTAAATAGATGCCATCTTCTTCAAGGCCTAAAACTCGATCCACACCTAGAAAACTGACGCCCAGACTGCATGGTCAGGCCCCTATGCCTAAAAAGCAAATAAGAATGGCTGAAG
Organism: Protopterus annectens; assembly: GCF_019279795.1. NCBI lineage: Eukaryota > Metazoa > Chordata > Ceratodontiformes > Protopteridae > Protopterus > Protopterus annectens. The sequence continues at coordinate 352,555,527 of NC_056740.1, forward strand.
ACCTTATTACTCTAATCAGGGGAAGCCACCCTTCCCCCTCTGAGACCTAGGACTGATTTTCCTTCTGATTTCTTCTGATCAGGATTCTGAAATTTCTGTTTTCTCTGACCAGGATTTGCCCTTATCTACCTATGAGGATTCTGATGCAGAGGACTCCATTCCCTCTGCTTCTCCTTCAGGGGATTTCTCTTTTGGTGAAACCTTGCATAGACTCAGGGAGCATTTCCACTGGGAAAGCCAGGATTACTTTGACCTCCAAAAAGAGGTTTAGGGAATTCTTACTCCTGCCTCAACACAGGCTTTTAGCTATCCCTCCTGTACTGGACATTGTAGATGATGCCTTCTCGGAATCTAGCCTGGCCCCTGACACTTACCTCCTGCTCCCAGAAAATCTGATGGGTATTACAGGGTACCTGACTCTCACAAGTTACTTTTTAAGAATCCTACTGCGGATCCGGAGACTCTTTCACAGGAACCAAAGGGCATTAAGGCTACTACTGCCAAAATCCTACCCCATCTGATAGAGATTCCAGGGCAGTAGACAGATGGGGTAAGAAGGTATACACTTCTGCAACTTTGGCCATTAGAGCCTTAAACTGCCAGTTTCATATGCTAAAGTATCAGCAGCATGTTATAGGCTTGATTAAACAGAAAATGATGATTCCTGACACTGCTGAAAATAAAGAATTACATGATTTAATGCATTCTGCTGAACAAGTTGGAAAACATTGCAATGTGGTTTTGATTCATTAGAGGCATCTTGCAGGGCTGCTGTCACTGGGTCTGTACTTAGAAGGCATGCTTGACTTAAGGAGCGATCTTTGCCAGATCATGTTAAAGCTAAATTACTGGGTGCTCCCTTAAACCAAGACTGCCTGTTTGGCAGCAAAGCAGAAAAAGTACTTAAGATGGAGGAAAAAGTTAAATCTATGCAAACTATTAAAGATTTCCTGCAAGTACAGCCTCCCAAATTTAGTAGGCATTGGCCCTCTAAGAATTGGTCCTTTCCTGCCTCTTCCAGGCCTTCTCCATCTAAACCCAGAACCAGCAGAACACCCAGGCTTCAGTCCCAAGGTGCTCACAGGCCTAAGTTGTGGGGGGGCTCCCACTTCCAAAGCAGAGAGTAGTAAGACTCCCGCCTATGGTAAACTGTCACAATGACTTAACTTTAAACCTTCCAAGCCCTGCTCAACTGACTGTTCCTTTAGGGGGAAAGATTGCCCTGCATGCAAAAAATTGGGAACTCATTACCCAGGACAAATGGGTTTTAAATAGTTTCCCAGAGATACAGATTCCACTTCTACTTTTTACCACCCCCAAACGGTTGGCCAGACCTATCCCCAAATCAGTGGGCAGAGGCTCAAAAGCAAGTTCACTCTCTTTTAAGCATCAGTGCTATTCAGCCTGTCCCAGAAGAAGAATGGGGACAAGGTTTCTACTCGAGACTTTTTTCCTGGTACCCAGAAAAGACCACAACTGGCGTCCTATCCTGGATCTCTCATCCTAAACACATTTTTGGTAATCCCAAAATTCAAGATGCTAACTCTTCATCAGCTACATGTTCATCGTGTTTCACTGTTGCAGTCATGACTGTAGGGTTCTCCCCTGCTGGCAGGCAGCCCTCGGTCGGCCAGAATCCCATAGCCTGGGTCTGGCGTCTGCTGTTCAGCCATGCTCCCTGACGTCAGAGCGCCAGGAGTACAAAGCTGACAGCCGACGCCATCTTCTCCAGTCTTTCTTGCCGTGCGGTGATAGCAGTTCGCATTTGCCGGTCGGCGGACTCCTGACGAATTTTACTGATATACTTCGGTCCGAAGACTTTCTTCTCCACTCAAAGCTAAGTACCCCGTTGGGGAAACTTTTTTCTTGCTCCACTCCGATGTCAGAACAAGTTAATAATTGTATTTCATGTGGGAAGCAAATACCTCTAAAGGATCTTCATTCTTACTGTATTCCTTGCTTGGGCCCTGACCACGACGTAGCTAGTTGTCGGTTTTGTGCTAGATTCAATCAATGTACAATTAAGCGAAGGTACGATTTTGCTTTTCATTACTTCGGTAGGTGCTTTAACTACAAAATGGCATCTGATACGGTCCCGGCTCCCGGAGTTCATAAATGTCGCAAGGATAAAGACAGGCCTCCGAGGTCCAAATCTGATAACGCACAAGCTTCAGGTTCAGCCGTCGTCAGTGAGGCGCTTTTGCAGCCCCTGTCATCGGCCATTTCAGAACCGATGGCCGAAACTGACTCTCATGAGGAGCCAACCAGGTCTTTACATATTTCTGTTGCAGGACCTTCGGACAACGCTCCTTTGGATGGGTCCGGAGCCGCTGTGCAGGTACCGGCTTCCGAAGGGGTTTTCAGGCATACTCAGCTACTAATAAAGGCAAAGCCAAAGACAAAGGCAAAGACTCCTTCAAAATCAAAGACTTCTACACAGGCTTCTTCTGAACTGGCTCCCAAGTCACAGAAGCAGTTGCTCAAGATGGCGGAGGATTTGCTTACTATGATTAGGGGTTCTCATCCCCCTCCAGACAAAAGGCCAAGGCAGGATATTTCTTATGATTCCTCTGATCAGGCTTCTGTTTCCTCAGTTTCTTCTTCTGATCAGGAATATTTTTTCCCTCCTTATGAGGATTCTGATGCTGAAGAATCCATTCCTTCAGCTTCTCCCCCTGAGGATTTCTCTTTTGGGGAAACTTTGCATGAAATGAGGGAACATTTCCACTGAGAAGGACAGGAGTATTCGGACTCAAAGAAAAGGCTGAGGGAATTTCTTCTTCTTCCCCAACATAGACCCCTGGCTATCCCTCCTGTTTTGGATATTGTGGATGATGCCTTTTCGGAGGCTAACTTAACCCCTGACTGTCTTCCTCCTGCTCCTGTGAAACCTGATAGATATTACAGGGTTCCTGATTCCCATCAGTTTTTATACAAGAACCCTTCTGCTGACCCTGAAACCATTTCCCAGGGTCCTAAGGGAGCTAAGGCCGCTTCTGCCAAAAATCCTACTCCTACTGAAAAAGATTCTCGATCCTTAGAAAGATGGGGCAAAAAAGTGTACACTTTTGCTACTTTGTCCATTAGGGCTTTAAACTGTCAGTTTCATATGTTTAAATACCAGCAATTTCTATTGTCTGTCTTAAAACAAAAGCTTACTTCCATTTCTGCCTGTGCAGAGGATAAGGAATTACATGATTTATTGCATGCCACTGAACAGGTTGGGAAGCATGGTTTACACTGTGGATTTGATGCCATGGAGGCTTCTTGTAGGGCCGCGCCTCTGGCACAGTCATTAGGAGGCATGCATGGCTAAAGGAACAAAATTTACCTGAACAGGTAAAGGCAAAATTATTGGATGCTCCTGTTCAGCCTAATGTTTTGTTTGGATCAAAAGCTGAAGAGGTGATTAAAAAGATGGAGGATAAGGCGAAATCAATGCAAACAGTTAAAGATTTCTTACAAGTACAGCCTCCTAGATTTAGCAGGAATTGGCCTTCGAAAAATTGGTCCTTTCCCACTTCAGACAGGCCTCAGAGGGGTAGATATAGACGTTACAGAGGGAGGCCTCAATCACAAGCTGCTTATAGACCAAGACAGTGGACTGCTTCCACCCCTAGGGGAGGAGAGGACAGGTCACAATCTCAAAGGAAACAAACTCAATGACTCCCTCTGTGGGGCTACAGGAATTTCTTCCCTGGAAGCCCCTCTCGGAGGAAAACTCTCTTTTTTTTTTTTTTTTTTTTATCAAAATTGGACTCAAATAACCCAAGACAAATGGGTTTTGGATGTGGTTTTAAGAGGTTACAAATTCCATTTTCATACCTTGCCAAGGCCAAACGGATGGCCAGACCTTCCAAAACATCAATGGACGGAGGCCTTAAACCAGGTGGAAGCTCTTTTGGCTATGAATGCCATAGAACTGGTTCCTCTTTCAGAGAGGGGAAAAGAGTTTTATTCAAGGCTCTTTCTAGTCCCAAGGAAGCAAAACTCATGGAGACCCATTCTGGATCTGTCGGTCTTGAACACCTTTCTAGAGATTCCAAAATTCAAGATGCTTACTCTACAGCAGCTACTTCCAATGCTGTCCAAAAATGCATGGATGGTAACTTTGGATTTAAAGGAGGCATATTTACACATTCCCATCAGGCAGGATCGCAGAAAATACCTCGGGTTCATAGCCGGATCGAGGCACTTTCAATTCTCTGCGCTGCCCTTTGGATTATCTACTGCGCCCAGGGTCCTCACCAAATGACTGGCTCCAGTAGTAGCTTACTGTAGACTCAAGGGAATTCAAATTTACCCTTATCTGGACGATTGTCTAATTCAGGCAGACAGCAAGGATGTCTTACTCCAGCATTTAGAATTTGTACAGAACCTCCTCAAGTTCCTGGGATTCTCTGTAAACATAAAGTCCAATTTGACACCATCACAACAGATAACTTTTCTGGGTGCTCTTCTAAACACCACAACCCAGATGGCATTTTTGACATCCGAAAAACAATTACAGCTGGCTTCAACTTTCAAAACCTTGGCAACTTTAACTCCGCTATCTGCAAGGAAATTCCTGCAGGCTTTGGGTTACATGGCCTCCTGCATCCTTCTCGTACCATATGCAAGTCTACACATGAGGAAAATACAGTGGTACCTAAAAAGTGTATGGTCTCAGCATTACCACAGTTTAGACATACTGATCTCCGTCCTTCCTTGCCTTCAAAAGGAATTTCTTTGGTGGTCCAGGGCATGTGCTCTAAACAAAGGGAAACCCTTCCGTCTGCCTCCTGCCACTCAGATTCTAACCACGGACGCCTCTGATTATGCTTGGGGAGCCCATTTTCAGGGCAACTGTCTACAGGGCCTTTGGACAAAGGATCAGAAGCACCTGCATATCAATTTAAAGGAAATGTTAGACGTTCAGAAAGCTCTATTGGCCTTCAGGAATCTTTTACAACCAGGACAACTACTAATACAGACAGACAACACCATAGTTATGTGGTACATAAACGAGCAAGGGGGATCTCATTCCTACCCCCTTTGCAGACTAGCCATGGATCTATGGAACACAGCTCTAGCTTGCAATCTGGATCTTCAAGCTCAGTTTCTACCAGGGAAACAAAACGTCCTGGCAGACAGTCTGAGCAGAAACCTTTCGGATCCACACGAGTGGATGCTGGACACCAAAATGTTCAGGATGATAACAGCAGTCTGGGGATGTCCTCACATAGACCTCTTTGCATCCCATCTCAATCAACTGCAGAATTTTTGCACCAGGACTTTCCACAGAGAAGCTTGGAAAGTGGATGCCCTGTCATTCAGTTGGAGGAACCTCTCTGAATATGCCAGAACTCCCTCGGCCAGCCTTCCCGATGCTTTTAGCTTCGAGATGATCCTTTCGCTGTTGTCGAGCTTCCTTCTGTCTTTCTTCTTGGGGGCAGGGTTCTTTACCATCTCGTTTGCCGCCATCACATTTTTTTCTTTTTTACCCTTTTTTGGTAGTTTTTTCTTTGATATTAATTTACTTAAATTTTGCAGCTTCTGAGTCTTTGTTTTTTTGTTTAATTTTTTAAATTTAGCATTTCCCCTTCCTGTTCTCTATTGTTTTGTTTGATTTTTTAATTTTTTACTAAATTCCTTTTGTTTAATTAGTTTTGTCATTTGGACTGTGTTGTGTGTGGTATGTCTTTAATTTTGTTTTGGGAGGTTTACTTCCCTTCTTTAGTGGACATGTAAGGTGAGAGGGTTTCTTTAATTAGAAGTGTATTTTTTGCTGTCAGACCTGTTAAAAGACTCACCTGCAGGACCTTGTTGACTTTGGCTGTCCTCACTCCAGAGACTCCTGAGCTATGAGAAGTGTAAGGAGCCAGAGTCCTGCAGGAGAGAAGGCAGGAGGGCATTCTCCACCTGGCCCTTTCCAGGGAGAATACTCGGACTCTGTCACGACCCAGGCTTCGTTTCTTAATCTGCCAAAGACCCAGGCTCATAGGAAATGAGAGGATCCTCGGAGCGATGCCTAAGTCGGCCAGTCGGCTGGAGATCTAAATAGATCGGCTAAGCAAGACCCAGATGGCTGTTTGTGCCTCGCCACTGCACACCACGTTTTCGATCGTTCCGCTGCCGCCGCCCGTCGCCCCACACATCGATGGTGCGGTGTCATCGGCGGCCCGACACACACCCGACACCAGGCATGGGTCAATGCTCCTTCGACGGCTAGACACCGTTAGGGCTGTGGCCGTATGGCCGGCTTTGGAGCGTGGCCGCTCCATGGCTCCGAGCTCGAAATCCAGGCCGCTCCGATCAGGTATATAAATCGATGACCCGCCTTTCGAAGAGGTCGCTTTCTCCCGCCCGAAAGCCATCGGAGCCCATCGGCCGGCGCCTCCGACCCAGGAGAGCCATGGGGCGATCTTCGGGGTCATGAGCCTGTTGTCAGTGGGCCGGGCAGATGAGTGGTCATCCGCCTGCTCAAGTCACGGAGCTCTCCACAGACCACAGTTCAGATCTCAAGCTAGAGTCAGAGCTTCACACAGATACACAGTCCTCCTTCAACTCTAGGGCTGAGGGTGGAGTACCCCTCTCCGGGCATGGTTGCACCATACGTCATTCCTTCCTCTTAGGAGGGTTCCTGGTCGGGCTTCTCTTGTCTCCTCTGGGTGGGAGGGACCCTTGTCCCAACCTCGCCTTCTCAGCCTCGAGCCGGTGAGGAACGGCGCCACCTTCCTCTCCCGGCTCTTTCCTTGATCTGGAGCCTTGGTGACCTCGGATGAGGGCCTACCTCCGGAGACCCCTGCTCGGCTCCGACGGAGCCCCTGAGTCTCCTGGACCTGCCTCGGAGGGTTCTAGCTCTTCCTCGTGAGCCTCATCTGATTCGCCCTGCCTGGGACTTATGGCCACTCGCAGCTGCTGGCCATCTCACCTGTCCCTGCTCCTACTGGGTTTCCCTGCCCCTTCCTCTTGCTCCTCCTTCCAGGATTCTCCGCCTCAGTCTTCCCCATTCCTCTCCTCCCCTCTCAGAGGATTCTCTTGATGTTTTCCCTGAGTCCGAGTTCTCCTGACTTGTAGAAGGAAGCCTGTAGAGGATGAGATCCTGTCGCCAAGAGGACCTATTAGGTCTGTTCTGGATCCTCCTCCCTTCTGTGATGTCTCCTAGACTCCTGAGGATAGAACTTCTGAAACAGAGGCGCCTCTTCTGAGCCTCCACCATACCTCCCCTCTGCAGATCCCCCCCCTGCAGCGTTCCTGCATGAAACTACCCCACAGCTCTGGAGTGTCTCTGCCTTCAACCCTCTGAGCCAGCTCTGCATTTATAGCTCGGCCAGCTCCCTCCTGGACAGCTCCTCCCCTGGAGTGTCCCCCAATATGAAACTGCCTGTGTGACAAGCCCTCATTCCTTAGACAGGGATCCCCCGCGATGCGGGAAATCCTCTAAGTAATACCTGCTCTAGGACAGATCTCCGTAGCCGTCCATCCTCCTAATAATGACTCCGCAACCATGGATAGATGCGACACATTATCTTTTCCTCAAGCTCCCTTTGTTGCTTCATAAGACCCTTTACCAGACTCACTTCCCATGGATCCGAGAAGTCTAGGGGCTTCCTTCAAAGTAGTTGCTGCAGCTAGCTTGCTGCAGGGGGTGAGAAAACCCAAGAGCCATGGCTATATCTTATGCAGCTCCATTGCCCGACTGCCCATGCGGCCAATATCTTTGGCTCTTGATGGGCGAATGGAGAGGAAGCAAGCTTCCATTGGCTCTTAGGCTATGCTGCTGATATTCACTGTCTCTCCGCGAGGATCCTTTTTTCTTTTCACAGCACAATTCCTTAGCCTTGACTCAGGGCTTGACTAAGGCCCTCAGGCTGTTTGAGCTGACCAGGTCCTGCAGGGCTGACAGACTCTTTCTGCCAGAAGAGTGAAGGGCCACCTTCTAGGCCTTACCTTGACCTCAAGAAGGTGTGGCGATTCATCTTTCAGCTATTCCCAGAGTCATTCCACAACGCGTGGTCAGTTTGCCCCTACAGCAGGAGGGAGAAACAAATCAGGGCCAGCAGCTCTAGGTCTGAGAACCCCTAGTGGAGGAGGGGAGGAGTCTCTTGAGGAGAAGAGGGGTCAGCATCCTGTGGTGTTGGCCGGCTGTCCCTCGAAGGAGGCAGGATGGGGGAAAGATATCCACTGTGCCAAGCCTCATCTTCCCTCAGACACAAGAATTTTCGGTCAAGTCGATCATATCCAAGGTCCTTCCAATTCCAAGGTTACAAAGTCCCTTCCCCCTCAGTTCCCTTCCACCGAGCCTACTGGTCTAAGGGAATTTGCCCAGTCAGAGACCATTCACCGCTGCAATTCAGCTACAAGGCCAGTCATCTATAGACATTCCAGAGCCGGAGATCCTCCAAAGGTTCTTTGTCCCCCCAAAAGGCTGAGAGGAAGAGACATTCATTGGATCACAGCTCACTTCTGCCCTTCTTACAGAAGACAAGATGGATGTGGTCAATTCTGCAATCGGATCTGCAGCCTTACAGACAAACAACTCAGATGTAACTCAATAGATCACAGGATCGCATTATATTTCATCAAAATTCACAGGCGGCTCAGGGAGATTTCCTCCAGTCTACCACTGTTCACCCAGTCCATTCAGTTCAGAGCCCTGCTGTCACCCTACAGCCCCCAGAGTGTTCACCAAATTTCAGTTCACGGTCTCACTGTCCTGGGGCACCGCTCAGCAGAGGTGTTCTGCCAGGGATTGCCGCCTGTCAGCCACCACCTCATTTGGGCATCTCAGTCAACTACAAAAAGTCATCCTTATAGACCTCTGTCAGTCTTTTGTCAGTCAGCTGAAAATTCTGAAAAATCATCCTTATAGCCCTTTCCTTCTCTTACAGCTTAACACAATTCAACGCACTGTTGTAGGATCATCTCTGCCAGTCTAAGAATACAGGCTAAATAGTTCTCAGAGTCATGTCAGGATATCACAGCATCACAGAACTTAAGAAGGTAAATAGTCTACATGCCTCCTTCAGTGATCGCTTTCACACTGACCATCCTCCAGCCCTCCCTACCTTCATCCCATGCTTCGAGTGGACAAACATGCAAAGAACATCCTCATACCGGACTCCCATCGCTGTCCAGAACTCACCAACACAAACATGTCCTAGAACATCAGCCTTGGTGGATGTCACCAAGGCGGTTCCTGAGCAGGGGTGGGGTACCTCGTCCAGATCACCACTCACACCACGGATGCCCTGGGATGGTGGGGGAATTCATGGTGGTAAATGGACTGGAGGGACGAGCAACCGTTCAGTACCATCCATCTGCACATAAATGTCCTGAGAGTGACAACAATTTGCAAGCCCTCAAAGCCCTCTGTTACTTTCTTCTGGTCAACACACAGGGATCCCAACATGTCACCTTTGTGTGTCATCAACTTCTCAGAGGGGAACCAACAGTCCTATCTATTAGAAATGTCAGACTATGGCAATGGTATGGCAATCGGGGTTTCTGGACATTATATATCCAGATTGAAACCAACTATAATGGGGAATCATACAGGACAGATTGAGTAGATTGTTCACAGAAGTGGTCTCTCCAGCAATCCATAAGCGGAAAGCGGAATTTTTTTCAAATGAGATTAGATCCCCATGTTAAGCCTCTTCAGGCTCTCCCAAGGCAGCAAATGTCAGACTTCTTCAGCCTCTTCCCTCTATCAGGCCATCCCCAGCCCTCAGCTTCCTGACCCAGCCTCTGCCCCTCAGGTTGTCTTCTCCCCTTTCCGCTCCCCCAGTCCTCAGTTGAGCCCCAGACCGTTTGCTTTGGCCATTTCCTCTCAATTCTCTTACCATCCTCGAAGCTGGTGGGTCATGTTTCTCGTTCCCCATCATTACTTCTGGGCCTGGACAGGCCGACAGAGTGCCAGATCTACTGATTCACCACTCCGGTCCAACTATCGGTCCCAACTTCTTTCCAACCTCTTTTCTCAATTTTCCATCAAAGTCCTTCCTAGGCCTCCTCACGCTGATCTTCTGGCTAAACCCTCATATATAGAGGATAAAATCTCTCAAGGAGGAAAGTTTACACACAAAAAATGGAAGCGTTTCTGGATCCCAGGCCCCCTCCAAAATATTGATCCTTTGCCACCTTTCAGGCAGTCTGTTCTTCCCTTAGCGAGATTTTCCATGTTGGCTCCACTCTTCTTTATTCTTCATCATTCAGTTGGGATAGCAATATTTAATTTTTATGTCTCATAATCATATCAATGCATATGTGTTCATCTAGCTGCAGGGCCTGAGAAAGAGGAATTTTCCTACTGGCCTCCAATCGAGAAATTTTCCTCCAGTGGGGGATTTAAATTTAGTGCTGACATCAGTGGCTTTCCCCTCGAAGCCAGCTGTTTCTTGTTCCGAAATATCTTTTCTTGAAAAACTTTATTCCTAGTAGTGATTACAACATCCCAGGTCGTGTCTGAGCTTCATGCTCTTCACAGTTCGACTTTATTTTATTTTTCACAAAGACAGAGTATCTTACCTTAACTAATCCATCATTCCTTCTAACTCATCTTGCCTTTAAATCCCAACTAATCTTCAGATCTCCCATGTATTTTTTTGAAATCCTTCAGATAGTAGAGACGCCCAGCTACAAGCTTATTTATCTTGCGTCCCACCGTCAATTATTTGGACAGCTGAAAAATTTTAAAAAATCCAAAATTTATTTTGTTTTTTTGTTTTTGATTCTAAAAGGCCTTAAAGTTTCTTCCTGTCTTTTGTGCTGACTTGAAATTATCATCACTTTCGGGGATCATCACTGGGGGAAAACAGCCACATTCAAAACCTAAAGCCAAAACCTCTAGAGCATATTTTACTAGCCAGACTGCCTTTTGAGACTATTTCAGTTTTAGACACTTTTTCCACACCATTTGCCCTCCTCACACTTTTCTTTTCTTTTGTTTGGGATTGAGCCAGTTCCAGGGACAAGTCCTCCAGAGTGGCTCTACAGTCCTCAGAGTTTGCCATTGAGCTCCACCAGGATAGAGGTGCTAGGGACGAAGGTCCCACATACAAGCATGATTTAAGAATGACAGACACATTGACATTAAGTACCATGTTAGTCCACATGTCGTTTCTTCTCTCCTGTTTCTTCCTCCTAGACCCTCCCTCTCCTTCCCCACCCTCCCCTGGTATAATAAGAAATTATTGTATAAGACCTATAATTAAGACAACAGTTTTTTCCTCTTTCCTTTGGGAAGTATTGTTTATGCTTTGGTTATGCTTGTTTTTGTCAACAAATTGCAATAAAACAACTTGCCTTCTGGGTTGGGCCTTGGGGCATGGGATATGGGGCGGGCTGAGTCCTCGGAGTAAAGGAGTTAATGGCTAAAGCAAGTGTGAGCCGAGGACGGGGCCGGCTCGAACCCAAAGACAGAAAAGAAGAAGACAACTAACATGGAACGTTATGGTAGGTACATAACTTCTTATTTCCGCCTCTTCCTCTTCTTCCACGGGTCTTATTGAAGATAAAACAGGACAAGCCCAAGATGATAATCTTGCTGGCTCCAAATTGGCCTCGGCAGTTTTGGTATCCTACTCTAAAAAACCTATGTCTGGAGCCCCCTTGGGTTTTACCTCAGTTTCCGAACCTTCTGTCCCAACATCAGGGTCCGGTTCTACACTCTCATGTCAGAACTCTCAGCCTGGCAGCCTGGTTAATCCAGGGCCTTTGATTTCTTCTTTCCTATCCAAGCAGGTTATGGATGTCATTTTAGAAGCCAGACGTCCTAGCACTAGAAAATCTTATGCAGGAAAATGGAAAAGATTTTGTTCCTGGATGCAGGCTCAGGATTCTGATCCTCTTCTTCCTAACATTACCTTAATTTTACTTTACTTGACAGATCTCTTGCATAAGGGTCTCCCTTTCTCTTCCATTAAGATACATGCCTCTCCTATTTCTGCTCATTTATAATACAGACCCTCCCATCTTTTCCCACCAGCTCATGAGACAGTTTCTCAGAGGAGCTAAGAACTTAAGACCTCCTAGATCTCCTCCCATTCCTGCTTGGGATCTCAACTATGTTCTGGAAAAACTAACCTTGCCTCCTTTTGAGCCTGCTGCCTCTTCTGACATCAAGTTTTTATCTTGGAAAACAGCAATCTTGTTAGCCCTAACCTCTGCCAGGAGAGTTTCAGAGTTACAAGCTCTTATGGCTGTGGAGCCTTATATTATTTTTCATCAAGACAGGGTATCTTTGAGGACTAATCCTACCTTCATGCCTAAGGTGGTTTCCAAAGTGGCTTTAAATCAAACTATCCACTTGCCAACCTTTTTCCCCACTCCTCAGAATAAAGGGGAAAGGATCTTAACATTCCTTGGATGTACACCGACAACTACAATTTTACCTGGACAGAACCAAGGACATCAGAAAATCAGAACAGTTGTTTTTCTTATGCTTCAAGTTCCCAAGGTAAAGCCATTTCAAAACAGACCATTTCTAAATGGATTGCTCATGGAATCAGATTTTGTTATTCACACCATGGAAAGCAAATCCCAGGGAGTATACGGACTCATTCCACCAGAGCTGCCGCCACTTCTGTGGCCTTCCTCTGGGGAGTTCCTACCAAAGACATTTTGGAAGCTGCAACTTGGAGTTCAGTGCATACTTTTTCTAAGCACTACAATCTACCTCTCTACTCTAAGTCTAGGGCAGGCTTTGCCTCTGCAGTCTTGCAGGGCCTTTTAGCCGCCCCTTCTTCTTTATGACCACCTCCCTTTCTTTCAGCTTTGGGATTCTACCCTACAGTCATGACTGCAACAGTGAAACACGATGAACATAGTACAGTCGTGTACACCTACCATAAATGTAGATGTTCGAGTGTCTTCACTGTTGCAGTCTGGGTTTCCCCTCCCTCCTGTCCCCTCTTACACCTCAGAAGAATGGTGAAAAATAAAAGTATTTGCAAAGGTTTTGGGACCTTTTTCATTTTGGGACTCCTGACATCTGGGGCAAGAAAAACTGGAGAAGATGGCGTCTGCTGTCAGCTTTGTACTCCTGGGGCTCTGACGTCAGGGAGCATGGCTGAACAGCCGACGCCGGACCCAGACTTTGGGATTCTGGCCGACCGAGGGCTGCCTGCCGGCAGGGGAGAACCCTACAGTCATGACTGCAACAGTGAAGACACTCTAACATCTACATTTATGGTAGGTGTACACAACTGTACTTTCTCATGCTAGGCAAAGATGCCTGGTTGGCAACACTGGATTTAAAAGAAGCTTACCTGCACATCCCAATAAGGGAATCTTGCAGAAGATATCTATTCTTCAGAGCAGGCTATATGCACTACCAGTTCTCTGCACTGCCCTTTGGCTTATCTACTGTGCCCAGGGTATTCGCAAAGTGCCTAGCTCCAGTCATTGCGTTTTGCAGGCAAAAAAATATTCAAATATACCCATACCTGGACGATTGTCTAATTCAGGCAGAAAGCCAGGACATACTATTAAAACATGTGGCATTTGTAAAGAAATTGCTAACTTATCTGGGGTATACCATAAATGAAAATAAATAGAGTTGCTTGCTACTGAGATTTGTCTGCATACATCAACTGGACATAAGCTGATTTAAGTATATTTCCTGCATTTTATTGTGATTTTATAATTTTGGACTGATTCCTCAGATCTAGCTCTGTTGAAACTGTCTTCCCCACCCCCCCTCCCTGTTCTTGGTTGTAGTTTAAATTTGGTGGCTTTTGCAGTGCCCGCCCCACTGTAGATTTGATCTAGGACACTCCCCCAGTCCCATCTCTTTACCGCATTTTATCTAATAAACCCTTTCTGCACTTGCTTTTAGTCCTTTTTAATTTAATTACATTTTTTTCATACTGTGTGTGGACTAATATTGCTACATACTCAAGTGTGCCAGCTTGCACTGCATGTGAATTGTTTTTATAGCATTTACGGTCTGTTTTTTTCCTTGTCTCTGTAAAAAAAAAAAAAACTCTTGTTTTCCCGCCTTACTGAACTAGAGTAGTCCAGTTTCAGAGTTGCTGATCCCTGGGCTTTGTTTTTAGTTCCTGTTACTGATCCATTGCCTTATTAGGAAGGAGGGAAGTTTCTTTGCTTACCAGTGGGAGTGGGAAGCACTGAGCAGCCTTTTTGTCCGAATTGGTGAAGTTTCAGCCAGAAACTAGTAGTCCATTGGTCGTTTTGGGCCAATTCCTAGCTCCTTTCAGCCCCTTGCTATAATGTGCGTTTTCCAGCTTGTACCAACTCAGCACAGATCCTCGTGGTGGCCTGCAGAGTGATCCAAGCAGCAGAGAGCTAAAAGAGTGACTTTCTACCAGATATAAGTATTTTTGTGGCTTTCCCACTGTTATTAAGCTAGCGACTGCATTTCGCCTGTTTTACTGCTACTTTAAGTGATTTCTGCATTTTACACTGTTTATTGCACTTTAAGTTACTAATTGTTGCAAATTGTTTCTGTAGGCTACACACTAAAGTGCGCTAGCTGATTTACAGCATTTATAGCATTTACTGTCTGTTTTTTTCCTTGTCTCTGTAAAAAAACAAAACAAAAAAATCTCGTTTTCCCACCTTACTGAACTAGAGTAGTCCAGTTTCAGAGTTGCTGATCCCTGGGCTTTGTTTTTAGTTCATGTTATTGATCCATTGCCTTATTAGGAGGGAGGGAAGTTTCTTTGCTTACCAGTGGGAGTGGGAAGCACTGAGCAGCCTTTTTGTCCGATTTGGTGAAGTTTCAGCCAGAAACTAGTAGTCCATTGGTCGTTTTGGGCCAATTCCTAGCTCCCTTCAGCCCCCTGCTATAAAACACGCTAAACGCGTTAGCTGAGTTGCCACTGTTGCACACAAGAGCAGCGGCAGTTAAACAAGGTTAAACTATTCGGGCCATCTAAATTCCACTCTTCAAATTTTCCCTTAGAACTACCTTCCCCGAGCTGTACTGCTGATCTAACCAGCATATCCTATAACTGAAAAGTTCATCTCTACTTGATTCCCAAGTAGACTATTCTCTATCTGTAAAGCCTAGCACTTACTCCTACAGTACTTGCACCTTGATAAAGCACTCTTATTATAGATAGTACCCCACCAGCCTAAAACCCACTTCCGGTGTAGTCCTTTGAAAGTCTCTTTATCTACTACTTCTAGTATGTCGAGGGATCAGTTGCTAGTGTCCTCTCCAGCTCAACTGGTGAACCTGGGAATATTGAGGCAATGTTACAATTGCCTCATGTACACAGACAATCCTCTCCTTCTCCCACAAAACACAAATACATGCGAGAGATGCAACTATACGGCCAAACTGGAGGCTGAGCTCTCTCAACATAGGACTGGCAAGACCAGACAGGAGGAGAAGGTAACCACACACAATACATACCCAGTCACACATGGTACCATCACAACTTCAAATCATACACATACTCACACAAAGACATACTCGGAGGCTCTGATCAAAATTTACCAAAACAGCAGAGGCCACCAAAGCAGACACCCAAACAACTACCACCTCATGACCCAACACATGCAACACATAGACCACACAGTCAGAGTTTCAAACAGTCACAGCCCTTAAGGCCAAACAAAATGCCAGACACACTTGTCATTGGTGATTCCATAGTCAGGCACACTGACGTCCCGCTCACCAGACTGAGTAAGGAGAAGGTCACAGTAAGCTGCCTGTCGGGCGCTAGAATCCGCCACATAACGCAAGCACTCAGGTCTCTCAACAGCAGGTACAAGTACGACTCAGTCATTGTCCACGCTGGTGTCAATGGCCTGAGACATACCTCCTTGGACTACATGAAAAGGGACATCATGGAGCTCTCTGATTATGTAGCCCAGGCAGGTATGACCCTGACCTTGAGCAGTATCCTACCTTCACCTAGAATGATGCCACAATACAGTGATAAGATGATCAGCTTTAATAATTGGCTTAAATTCTGGTGTCATTCAAAGGGGATCCAATGTCTGTCTGCCTGGGATGACATGCTGGACAAGCCACGCTGCTTCGCAAGGCACGGCTTGCACCTGTCACCCCTGGGCTTCCGGATACTGGCAAAGGCTCTTGCCACCCCCATAGTGCCTTTTTTAGGCAAGGCTCAAATTCTAAACCTTACCACCCTAGAACACCAAAAAGGAAAAAAACTAAGGGTAATGCTGCTCAATGCCAGAAGTCTCAATCTCAAGATGCACGCACTCGAGGCCCTTCTCAATATGGAGAATATCGATGTCTGTGCTGTGACAGAAACCTGGTTCAAGGCTCCTGAGAGCACCCCAGCACTAAAAGGTTTCACATCATATCATGCGTTCCGGCCCCAAAATCCGGACAACACCAAGAAAGGAGGGGGGGTGTCCATATTCATAAAGGACACCCACACCTCAAGGTTGGTGGCAACGATGCATCGGAGACCATCCAGGTGCAATTAACCATAGGCAAGACTGCTCTGCAATTTGTAGCATGTTACAGGCCACCCTCTCAAACTCAGGAACCTCACATGGCCTTCCTGAAAACATTGGAGGGGATAAATGCATCTCCAAACACCATCATACTTGGTGACTTCAACTACCCTAATATAGACTGGGAACACTACTCAAGCCCTTACACTCTAACCCAAAGATTCCTGGAGTTCATAAACTCAAATGCCATGGAACAACTAGTCACCATCCCCACAAGAGGAGAAAACATACTTGATCTCATCATCACGAACATGGGATCAAAATGTTCAACACCGGAAGTATACCCCTCACTGGTGAGATCAGATCACAAACTAATCTCGCTGGAGGTCCTCATCCCGTCCCCACCTGAAACAAAAAAGACCACAGTGAAAAACTTCTCAAAAGCCGATTTCACACTTCTAAAAACTAGTGTGGTCTCCTTTAAGGCCCCTGAGCCAGTGGTAAACATTACTCAAACCGCTGAATCACTTACAAATGCCTTCTACCAGCACCTACAGGACTGCATGGATCAGGCAATCTCAAACAAAACTAAGACTCTCTGTACCAAAGGCAAGCATCCAGTCTGGTGGACCCCAGCCATAAACAAGCTCTACAACAAAAGGAGGAAGCTACTACAAGATAGAGCAAAATCCTTGAAAGGTAAGACACCTTTGATCATTATAAGTAAAAAACTAAGAGCTCTCATAAAATCATCCAAGGCAAATTTTGAGAGAAAAATTGCCAAGGACTCTAAAGACAATCATAAGGCCTTCTTTAGCTATGTTAGAAACCTAGGAGGAAACTCCCAGATATGCTCAGAATTAGTTAAAAATTATTTGAAAATTACTGAACCTACACACATTGCCAACATACTGGCTGACAGGTTCAGTGCAAACTTCTCCCCCCCAAAAGGAGAGATATCTATTCGAGAGGATTGTAGCCCCCTAAACATCTCCAACGCCCAGGTGAGAACTGCCCTCACTAAGGCAAAAAACAGCATCCATGGGACCGGATGGTGTCCCCGGCTGTGTGCTTCACGAACTCAACGAGGAATTAAACCCACAGTTAGGACAGCTGTTTAATCTTAGCTTCACCTCAGGATACGTACTCAAGGAGTGGCGCACGGCGACTGTGGTCCCACTTCATAAGGGCGGTGCCTCCACAGACCCTGGAAATTACCGCCCCATTAGCTTGACAAGCCTTATCTGCAAAGCCATGGAGAGGATCATAATGGAACTCATAAATAAAGACATAGGGAACTTGCAGACTTTGGATCCAACCCAGTTTGGCTTTGTCAAAGGCAGATCCTGCCTCTTAAACTTGGTTGACTTTTTCGAGACAGTCACCAAGGCCATTGATGAGGAAAGGCAGTCCATACAGCCTACCTCGACCTGGCAAAGGCCTTCGACACAATACCCCACTCAGGTATCATCGAAAAACTCATCAGCTTGAATGTAAACCCATACATCACAAGATGGGTTGCAAACTGGCTAAGTGACAGAACCCACAGGGCCAGAGTTGCTGGAGCCATGTCAGACTCAAAGCCCGTCACAAGTGGTGTCCCACAGGGCTCAGTCCTGGGTCCACTCTTGTTCGGCATCGACTTTTCTGAAGTACAAGCAAACACAGGAGGGTTATGGCTGACAAAGTTTGCAGATGACTGCAAACTGGGCGCCATAGTTGAAAACACATATGAGACAGATATCCTCCAGAAGGGCCTCACAGAAACGGATAACTGGTGCCAGAGCCATGGCCTGAAGTTAAACACCAAAAAATGCATAGTCATACCCTTCGGGAAAAACAAGGTTACCCCTAGCTACCATATAGGTGGCAATCCACTGGGCACAGAAAAAGTCATCAGGGATCTGGGGACCCAGGTTGACAGTAGCCTTTCGTTTGACACTCATGTTGCTAAAGTAGTTAGGAAAACCTTCTATATCGCCCACCTGATCATGAAGGGATTCACATCTAGATCAAGGGAGGTCATCGTCCCCCTGTACTCATCACTCATTAGACCTATGATTGAGTACAATGCCAGACACCTGCTGCAGCTTGAAAGGCCTCAAAAGTTCCTCACCAAAAGGATAAAGGGTCTCAAAATATGTCTTATGCTGCCCGACTGAAAGAACTCCAGCTCTATTCAGTCTCATACCGCTTGCTCAGAGGTGACCTGTGCCTGACATATAAGGCCACGTCAAACCCAGATTTGATGAATATGCTTCACCTCAAAAAATCTAGATCCCTCAGAACCACAAGGGCGGGAGACTTAAACCTTGACACGGTTATAAATAGAACATGCTGGAGGGACAGATTCATCACCCAGAGACTCCCTGTGCTATGGAACAAAATCCCGGTACATGTGAGGCAGAGCACCTCGCTGGCCTTGTTCAAGAGGAATCTTGACCAATGGATGGGAGATCGCAGATATACCCCAGGGATTACTTCAGTGTCACTGCTTGACAGAGGCACAGCAAAATGATAGGCATAGTTTTTATTCAAACTAAAGGGGTGGCGAAAGCCACATAACTATGGGCTAGGCTTGTAAATGCCCTTGGGCAGATAGCCTAGTATGAACCTATCTTGTACCCTGCCAACAAATTGTATTCATGGGAGCAAGCTTTAATACAACTTACCAGGTGGCCTACCTCACACCAGAGAAACAAGTTAATTTGACAGCCTACTTCAAACTACTGGCCACAAAGACCCAGCTTTCTGCAAGGAAAATATTGCAAGCCCTGGGGTTCATGGCCTCTTGCATTCTCCTAATTCCCTATGCAAGACTGCATATGAGGAAACTACAGTGGTATCTAAAAAGCCTATGGTGTCAACATTCTCAGGATCCAGAATCAATGATTCCTATCATACCTTGTCTACAGATAGACTTCTTTTGGTGGGCAGAGACCTGCCACCAAAACAAGGGACTGCCATTCAGTCTACCCCCTGCCACCCAAACCCCAACAGCAGATGTATCAGACTATGCATGAGGGGCTCACTTGGCAGTGCATTCAGGGCAAATGGAACCCAAGTCAGATGCACCTGCATATCAATCAAAAAGAAATGTTAGCTGTACAGAATGCTCTGACGGCCTTCAAGGACCACTTTCTTCCAGGACCATTATTGGTAAAGACTGACAACACCACTGTTATGTGGTACATAAACAAGCAGGGGGGGAACCCACTCATACCTTCTCTGCAGACTAGCCATCAGTCTGTGGAACACAACCTTGAGCTGCCAAGTGCACCTACAGACTCTGTTCCTGCCAGGAAAACTAAATACTCTGGCAGATGACCTAAGCAGAGATCTCATGGACCCAAACGAGTGGAAACTGGAACCGAAGATATTCAACATGTTGAGAAACAAATGGGGGACCCCAGAGATAGACCTATTTGCTTCCCCCGAGAGCTACCAATTAGACAAGTTATGCACAAGGACTCCCCACAAACAAGCTTGGAAAGTGGATGCCCTGTCCTTCACTTGGAAAAACCTATCAATTTATGCCTTTCCCCCTCTGCCTGTCCTCTTCAAGGTACTACTAAAGATCAAACAGGACAAACCAAGGACAATACTGATAGCACCAGACTGGCCATACCAACACTTGTAACCCCCTCTTGCGCAGTGTGCCACTGCTGGCACCATGGCACCTGCCTTGGACACCTGCCCTGCTGTCCCAGCGGGAGGGCAGATTCTGCACCCACAACTTCAAACCCTGAACCTGGCAGCCTGGCTGATTACCTGATCTCTGTTACCATCCCTCAGTAAGCAAATGATGGATGTCATTCTGGAGGCAAGGAGGTCTAGTACTAGAAAATCCTATGCTGAAAAATAGAAAAGATTCTGTTCCTGGAGCCAAACTCCAGGGATGGGCACAGCAGCGCCCAATTTACCTCAGATTCTTCAATACTTAACTGAGATGCTTCACAAGGGATTTTCCTTTTCCTCCATCAAAATTCATGTCTCAGCCATTTCAGCACATTGTAATACAGAACCACCCCTCTTCTCTCATCCACTGCTGAAGCAATTCCTCAGAGGGGCCGAAAACTTAAGACCACCCAGGAGAGCCCCTACTCCAGCCTGGGACCTTAACTTTGTATTGGAAAAGCTCACTCTATCTCCCTTTGAGCCAGCTGCAAATGCAGAGTTGAAATTTCTTTCTTGGAAAACAGCCTTACGTCTAGCCATCACTTAAGCAAGAAGGGTGTCTGAATGACAGGCCCTCATGGCAGTGGAGCCTTTCATCATCTTTCATGCAGACAGGGTGTCCCTCAGGACCTATCCCTCCTTCATGCCCAAGGTGGTATCCAGTGTAGCCCTTAATCAGTCCATTTGCCAACCTTCTTTTCTAATCCACAAAACAAAGGGGAACGAATACTGCACTCTTTGGACGTGCACAGACCACTTAGATTTTATTTGGACAGGACTGAACCTCTCAGGAAATATGAACAGCTGTTGATTTACATTTGCTGTAGGGGCAGAGGGGAAGGTCATGTCAAAGCAAACCATTTCTAAGTGGATAGGCCATTGCATTCATTTCTGCTATAAGCAGCATGGAAAACCTACCCCACAGGGGATAAGACCACATTCAACCAGGGCTGCATCTACCTGTACAGGCTTCCTCAGAGGTGTCCCTACCAGGGACATCCTAGAAGCTGCTACCTGGAGTTCTGTACATACCTTCACCAAGCATTACCACTTGGCAATTTTTTGTAAATCCAGAGCTGGCTTTGCCACTGCAGTCTTGCGGGGCCTTATAGCTGGTCCTAATGCTATCTAATAACCTCCTCCCATCCTTAGCTTTGGGAATCTACCCAAATGTGATGACTGCAGCAGTGAAACGCTAAGAACATAGTACAGTTGTGTACACTTACCATAAATGTAGCTGTTCGAGTGTATTCACTGTTGCAGTCCTGGTTACCCTTTTTTTTGGAGGTGTGTAACCTTGTATATAATTGCTTCCCATTATGGGGGCACCTGACATCTGGGGCAAGAAACTGATGTAATGGTGTCGGCTGCATGCTTTATACCCCTGACTACCTGACGTCATGGAAGATGAGACAGCAACTGACACAGGACCCAATACTTTGATAATCAGGCCGACTGCAAGCAGATAACTCAAATGTGATGACTGCAACAGTGAATGCACTCCAAACATCTACATTTTATGGTAAGTGTACACAACTGTATTTTCCCCATCCAATTGTCCAGGTTGCACTTGAATTGGGTTATGCAGGAACTCTGCTTCACATTGATGGGGAGCCTGTTCCAGAGACTGGGTAATCTTTGGGATACATGCTTGTCTCTCCAGCAGGTCCTGTTTAATATCACAAGCAAGGTTTAAGTCTTTAGAACGGGTATTTGTTTTGCTGATATGCAGGAGGTCCATCAGAGTGGGGGTCTGATAAATGCCCTGTATGTTAGGCATAGATCTCCCCTCAAAAGCCTCTAGGAGACTGAATACAGGGATAGAGCCTTGAAGTGGTTTGCATAGGACATTTTACTTATGTCCTGTACACTCTTAGTGAGGGACCTTGTGGATGTTCAATTGTTAGTTATGCCTGGTTAGGTACGTACCAAAGGGGGAATTGTACTCAATGATAATTCTGGTGAATGTCGAATACAATGGAACAATGACTTCCTTGGATTTGGATGCCATACCTTTGTTTATAAGTTGCACAACGTGGAATGATTTCCTCACTACTGTAGACACCTGGTGGTCAAAGGCTAGATTACTATCTGTGTGTGTCCCTAAATCCCTGACTACTTTGCCAACTCTAAGGTGTGTGTTGTCAATATGATCGTTACCATGGGTGGATGACTTCCCAAAGTCATCCTTGCATATGTGGAGGGGGAGCCACAGCCAGTTTATTTCAGAGAGGCTTAAGGAATTTTCCAAATACTTTTTAGGAAAGAGGTGCCTGATACCCTCATTGAGTTTGTACCTCCTAGATTTGTTAAAGCTGATGTTCATTTGAAAAAGAAGCAGAGGTGTAAGCACATGGCCCGTGTAGCTAAGGATCCCCACAAAGAATGGCAGGATTTTGCTTGGGCTTTTCACTGTTCTGTGGCTCTTAAACACAGTCAATGATTATCTATTCTTAACTTCTGTTCCCTGGTCTCTCACTCGCTCCCAGTGCCCTAGGGACCAATTCCTCTGATGCCGTAGACTCTGGTGAGGGGCCATTGACTTGCTCCTCTCAGATGCACTCTTCCCTTGGCCTGGGGTCTGAGGAAGAGGATTTACTTTCTCTTGACCGTCTTGCGGAAGAATTTCTTTTGTGGCTATAGTGGTTTGCTTGACGGAACACTAAGTGAGACTGTTCCCAAGTTTTTGATAAAAAAAAAATATGAACTCTTGCTAATTGATTCCCTTCTGCCTTGTGCAGTCCCTGCAGTGCTGGCTGCCCTTTTGGATACGTTCGCTGCAGCCCCTGATTCTCAACCTCCTGCCCCTAAGAAGTCCGACAGGTTCTCTAAAGTTCCTGAAGCTCAACAGTTTTTATCTAAAACCCTCCTCTGATCTTGCTGTTATTTCTTTAGCCACTAATAAACCAGCCAAGTTCCTGCCTTATTCTAACCTTTTACCTTCTGGTAAGAACAGCCATCACATGGACTGGTATGTTAAATTATACCTGTGCTACCTTACCCTTCAGGGCTATTAATTACCAGAACATATGACTAGATATGTCTTGGCTCTTCTCTCCAAACACGGGGGCATTCTGGATGATATAGCTGATTCAGCGGGAAAGACTTCTGCCGTGTCCTGTCAGAGCTCTGCTTCTGATGTGGCTTGTCATTCTGTTAAATGCAGTTATGATGCTGCTGATACTCCTCTAGGGCAGCTGTATTTGAATGTTATGTGGAGGTATTCTTGGTTGCACTTCCAGGCTGTACCTTAAGACATTGAGGCCAGATTACTGGATTCCCTCTTGGATAACCATAATTTCTTTGGCACTGCCACTGCTAAATTATTTGACTCTTCAGGATAAGGGTAAAGTTATGTAGGATTTGAAACAAATCTTTGTCTCTCCTGTTCCTAAGTTTCAGAGAAATTTTCCTAAGCCTTCCTCTATTCACTGGGGCAGGAGGGGTTCTAGGAGAGTTTTTCCAGACAGGCTTTCTCACAGTCCTGAGGATCAAAAGCCTTTTCCTGGCAAAGCTGCTTTTCTTTTTTTGACATTCAGCAGCTCCTCGCCATTGACCAGATTTTTCTGTGCCTCAGGGTGACTCTCTTCCAGTTTGGCAAAAGTTAACCACAGATGCTCGAGTACTTCCATTATCCAAAGTGGTTATTTTATGGTCTGGAAGTCCATTCAACCATTTTTGGCCCTTCCTCATCCTCCTCCTTGTCGGCTCCTTAATGGAGACCCATTCTAGAACTGTCCTTTTTCAACACCTTTCTCAATGTTCCCTCTTTCACGATTAGTTGTCTCTTCCGACGCTTTTCCCAATGCTTCCTCAATAATTTTTTGGTATCTCTGAATTTGAAGGAAGCTTTACCTACACACTGCTATTCACCCTGTTTTCAGGAAATTTTTGCATATCCTTATTTCCTTTTATCAGTTCTCTGCTTTGCCTTTTGTTTTTTTTTTTTTGTTTGTGTTTTTTTCTAAAGCTCCAAAGGTCTTTACCAGATGTCTGGCTCCTGTAGTACTCTGTTGCAAATTTCAGAGAATTTAAATATTCCTTTTTTGAATGACCTTTTGATTCAAGCCTTCTCTCATCAGTTGCTTCAGGATATACACTTCATCATGCATCTTCTGTGCAGTGTGGCGTTCACCCTCAGTCGCATAATATCTTTGATTCCCTGTCAGGGTCAGCTGTCGAGTTGCAGGATTCAGACTATTCCAGCGGTGGCTTGCCTCCCACCACCTAAGTTCCCTCTTTTGACTGCCCATTTCCATTCTCTTCTTCCTCTTCCAATCCTCCATGCAAGGGAATTTCTCCAAGCTCTGGGATACATGCCATCGACCATTTCCAAGTTTCCTTTTGTCAAACTCCACATGAGGAAATTTCAGTGATATCTCAAGACTGTTTCGTTCCAGTACTGCCATCCTGTGGAGTATATGGTTACTCTCTCGCCTCAAGCTTGAACTTTGCTGGCAGATTTACCCCATTTCCCTAAATACAGGTCTGCCTTTTCAGGTTCCTCTCCGTACTAAGGAGCTGATTACAGTTTGGGAACGTCTTCCAACAAGTGCTCATATGCCAGATATGTACCTTACCCCTAGCAAGTAGGATAAATGTCTGACTGATATGTGGCACCCAGAAGGTGTAAAGACTTTGGTATGCTGGTCAGATGTTCAACTGCCCTCATTAGGCTGTCTTAAGAGTAAAGGATACTGCAAGAGTGAGAAGTAGGACATTTACTGTTGGCATAAAATCTTACACAACTGGACTTTCTGAAGGGCTTGGAGCCCAAACCTAACTTTAGTCAGGTCAGTGAGAGCTAACAGTTTGGATTTGTGGAAGGTACCCTGAAGCTTTGGAAGCTGCCTGGCTGTTAAATCCTTAGTAGGATATAACTGAGGTAGCTTATTGCTACTGTGGCAGTGATCATTTCAAACCTCTACTGGTATGGTATGTTTACTTGCACAACTGCACTTTCTCTCTTACACTGGCTCATCCAGTCATACTACAATTGAATGTATGGGTTGAAAGGAAGGAGCTTAGGCATTGTAGACTGGCTGGATGTATGGGTATCCTGGCAAGCAAGTCCCAACTGTGAGGAGTGCTACAACAGTGATCTATTCAAACATGTACGGTTATGGTAAGTTGTCTACAGATCTGTACTGTCCTTTCCAAAGCAGAGCTGCTCTTGGAGAACCTATTGGACACCTCATTTGGATGTATTTTAATGTCCTCCTGTATCACTGTTGCAGTAACCATGGGGATCTCTTGCCATGGATAGCCCATTGTCTGGCTAGTATACCGAATTCTTTAGATCTTCTATGCACCATACGTCACACGTATGCTCCCTGCATAGGATGTAGGGCAGAAAAGTGACGTATGGACTAAGTTACCTAGAACAACTTTGCCGCCAGTCCAAATGCCACCATCACTCATCAGGCTGAATGACCTTTGGTCTACTGAATAGGTAGGTGTCCTCATGGGTTTTTTTTTTTTTTTTACTGTTTCTTACTTTCCTTTGGTTACCTGGAGTCCATGTCATCAAAGACAGCCCTCTGGTCCAAAGAAACCTGACAGGTTCTGTAAGATTCCTGAGGATTGCCAGTTCCTATTTGCGTCCTCGTGCTGATCCTGCTGTGCTGTCACCTCTGACAATCCACCTAAGCTTTTGCCCTCTACCAAGCTTTTGCCTTCTGATAAGGATAGTAGGGCCATAGAGAGACTTGGAAAGAAAGTCTATACTGCTAACACTTTGGCCTTTGGCCTTAAATTCCATCAGTTACCAGACCCACGTGACCAGATACGTTGTGGCCTTGATTGGCCCAGGCTTGTCAGGTTATTTATGACCTTCCTGATTCTGAAGCAAAGTCTTCTGCTGTATCTATTTTGTGTTTTCTCTCTCTCAGGTGGCTTGTCACTCCAAGTCCAGCTGCGATGCTGTTAATTCCTCTTCCAGAGCTGCTGCTGTTGGATCTGTCATGAGGTGTTACGCATGGCTTCGCCTGTAGTCATTACCTGAAGACGTTAAGGGCAAGTTGCTGGATGCTCTTTTGGATAATAAAAATCTCTTTGGTCTACATTTGCTGATATTTTAGTCTTTTCAAGAAAAATGGTGAAGCTTTACAGGATCTTAAAAATATTTTTGTACCCCCTATTCTTAGATAGACTAAAACAATGAGTAAAAAAGTCACACAGACAAACCATTCGGTAAAAACTACAAGAACAATCTAGCCAAGCTAGAGCTTCCACTGTGTGATTCCTTAAACCTGTTGCATTAGATGCCTATGGGATATATGCAAATAACCCCAAAGATTAGCCAGACAGTCCATTTACGATGTGCTGACTGACGTAAGAAGGCTGAAACAGGCATGTCCACAGCTAGTTGGGGTTTGGCTTTATTGGACTGAATTTGTCCATTACAGACTTCTAAAAAAAAAGTCATGAGCATTCAGAACTGCCATATAGCTGAAACACTTGATGTTCTTAAGGGGTCATTTGCATATATCCAATGTGCCTCTAATACAAGAGGTTTAAGGAATCACACAGTGGAAGCTTTAGCTTGGCTAGATTTTTCTATTCCTGGATAGAGGAATTAAGCTTGCTTTTATTCGCAGGCAAACTTGTCAGTTCACTAAATGCAACAAGGGTTGTAGATGAGCTACTCCTGCTACGTCTTCTCAGGCTGTTGTGGCTCAGATGCCTCCTTTATCTGACAAACTTCTTTTAGACTCTCTCCCCCTACCCTTGGCCAGGTTCCCTTGTCCCTTTGGATCTTCCTATGTCTACCAAACTGGCAACTCATCACCTCAGATTTTTGGGTTCTGACCCTCCTCTGTCAGGGTTACTTCAGGGTGTAAAAGTCCCAACCTCCTTTTTCAGGTATTCCTCACCCTCCTTTAGAGCAGCTTCCTCATTTCTCAGAGGTTCCTAGTTGACCAGGGGCTATTCAGCCTGTCCGTCCTTTTCATGCAGGAAAAGGATTTTACTCCAGTATATTCTTAGTTCCTTGAAAGGCTCTGTAAACCTAAAGGAGGGATCTTGGAGGCGTATTCTGGATCTCTCCTTGCTCAGCACCTTTCTCCTCGTTCTTTTTGAATGCTTTCTCTAAACACTGTTTTCTCTGTTGCTTTCCCAGCGTTTACTGGTGTCCTTTGATCCAAAAAATGCTTGCCTTGATATTCCTTTTCTTCCTGTTTTCAGGAAATTATGATATGTAGTCCAATCTCGCCTACATTCTTCACCTGTGGGTTCGGAGCCGAATATCGGCTCCGACTTTGCCTATTTACTAGCTCGAAAGTCTTTGATTGGCTGGGCTAAGATGGTATCCCACAATACACTGCTCCACATCCCCAGATCTCGTTTGCCGCTTGTAGAGCTCGGACGTGGTCTCGACTTGGCTGTGGCTAGGTATTGCTAAAACCTTTTTCCTGTGAAAAATTTTGCTGATTGTCATTATCCAAATAGAGTTTTTTCATAGCTATCGTTGCTGCATTACTGAGTTGAGTGTTTTGTGTGTTGTGGTATCCCTAACTTCCCTCGGGCTAGGCCCGTTTGAGTTGGAGGACCTAGTCCTCCTTTATGGTGTTTGTCTGGCTGTCATTTTAGGTGCGTTGTAGTGTTTTTTTGTTTTGTTGAGAACCGTTTTAATTAGAGGTTCTTCCCTGTGCCTTGGTTGTTTGTTGTATTTGTGTTTCGGTCTCTGGGTTTGCGGTTTCACGCCTTTTGTCAGTAGCGGCTGCTACGGTTGTTGGCCTTAGAATGTCTAAGGAGCAGAAAGTGCATAAGCCCTTGGGCTTTAAAAAGTGTACGAAGTGTGCTTATAAGATGTCCATCACAGATGGACACTCGGTCTGTGTTTACTGTCTTGGAGCCATCCACCTACAGGAGTCATGCAGTTTCTGCCACGCCATTAGTCTTCTGCTGCTCCAAGAGAGAAAAAACAAATTAATCCTAAAGGGACTGCTTAAACCGTCCTTTGAGGAGGATTTAGGTTCAGCTCCCAGCTCCCAGTCGAAGTCTAAATCCTCCAAATCCAAGAAAAGGTCTCCAGCTCCATCTGTTGCTTCGGAGCCACCTTGTAAAAGTCACTATTGTTGTCTGCTTCCTCGGCTCCACTGGCATCGGGGCCGCAGAAGGTAGCTGTGTCGACAGAGTCTGCGTCCGCTCCGATCGTACTGGAACCAATTCGGAGCCGGTCGCCAAGTTTGAGGCAGTGTTCTCCAGATAGGTCTAGGACTCCATCCATCTCCTCCAAGTCCTCCAGGCTTTCCGATTTGGATGTAGATAGTGTGGTGCAGAGGCTACTACAGTCGCCGGTGTTGGCCAAACTTTTCTCGGCTCTTACCCAGTCGGCTCCGGAGCCGGCTCCTAAGGTTGTTTCTGCTATTCCTCCTCCGAGCGCATCCTTGTTGTCGGAGCCGGTAAGCTCTGCTCCGAGGGACGTTCCTGCGCCGGCACTGATCCCCCAGCGGGGTTTATCAGTGCCCGCATCGGCTCCGACCTTGTCTGTTCCTTCCACAGGGTTTGAGACTCTGGTCCCCTCGGTCGGGCCCGAGGGGGATGCCTTGGATCACCCTTCTCTTCTGAGCCTCCCTCTCGGTGCCTCGGCTGCGGGGTCCCGGTCATGGCCTTGGAGGGCGGTCGGTCCTCCGATTCGCTAGGGCCCGCCTTCGAGGCTATGCAGAGTGCGCTGGCTAGGTCATCTACTTCTCTCGGATCGGTTCTTCCATCCCCAACAACACCGGCGAGAGCTTCTGATGCCCACCTATCCTTGGAAAGCAGTGTGACAGGGCCTAAGGATACACCCACGAGCAGTCCCCTTCTTTCTGAGGGGCCCTCAGAGCCTTTGCCTGAGGAACCCCCCCAGAAAGAAATTGTGCAAGAGGAAGCACATAAACTCCCAGGACGAGTCCCTCACTTCTGATACTGACCTTGAAATCGGAGAGGGTCCCCCAAGTCTTCCTTTGAGGACGTTTCGTTCTTCGATATCCTGGAGATCCTGAAACAGAGGAGACTGGCCCTCCAAACCCCCCCCCCCGAGGAGGAGTCCGTATTCCGTGAGGCTTTTGGCGCTCAGCCCTCCACCTCCTGTGGGTGTCTCCACCCTTCGAGCTCCTTGATCTTATTTGTTGCAGGGTGTGGGAGAGTCCTGACTCTGTGGAGCCTGTTCCTCGACGCCCCAATAAATTTTTGTCCGCTCCCCAAGGAAAAGAATTTTTAACAAAGGGAGTCCCGGTAGATGCTATGGTGGTGGCAGCAGCCACCCAGAAGGAAGTCGCTGAGTCTTCCTCTTTGGTCCATCCTCCTAACAAGGAGTCTAGGACTATGGATCTGTACAGGAAGCGTACCTTGTCTTCAGCTACCTTTACCTTGCGGTCGCTGAATTATTTGTCTCATTTCACGCGGCTCCAGAGAGATCTCCTTAAGGAGTTAGGAGATACTCTAGCGGTAACGTACCTGAGGCGGTGGCTCAGACTCAACACTCAGCTCTCTACCCTCAACTCCATCGCCAACTCGTCCATGCGGCTTATTTCGTATGCGGCTGAGGGAGCGAGTAGGGCGGCTAGCTCAGGGGTGGCCCTCAGGAGGCAAGCCTGGCTATGCCTGTGTCACTTTGCAGAGGCCTTTAAGTCTTCCTTCACGGATGCCCCCTTTGATGGTTCCTCCTTGTTCGGGACCAAATTGAAAGACACCCTCACCAGGTGCGAGCAAGAGGGAAAGACCTTGTCTGCCGTTGGAGTCCGTTTTTCCCTCCCGTCGAGACCTTATCCCAAGGCTCAGCGAGGGGGAAAGATGTGGTTCAAGAAATCACACCGGTATTTTCCTGCCGCACAAGGTGAGACCCCCTCCCAAGGCAGGCGAGGGGGGGTCGTATTCAGGGAGACGTCGCCGCAGAGGCGGCCCCTGCAATTCTGGGGACCGCGATTCCTTTTGTGGTTCCCCATACTCTCATTCCTGAGGGTGTGCCCGACTGTGCTTCTCCGGAGCCAGTCGGGGGTCGATTTTCCCGGTATCCGGAAGCCTGGGTCAACATCACCCAGGACCGATGGGTATTAGGGATAATCGCCGGAGGTTACACCATCCCATTTTACTCCACACCCCCCCCTCCTGTAAAATGGATCCCAGATGTTCCACCCAGTCAAAGGGATCAAGCAGCATCAGAGGTTTCTCAGCTGCTAGAAAAAGGAGTCATCCAATCAGTCCCCCCAGACCAGATCGGATTAGGGACTTACTCAAGATTCTTTTTGGTGTCAAAAAGAACGGGGGACCAAAGACCCATTTTGGATCTCAGCCAACTCCATCATTACGTACGCAAGTCCAAATTCCGGATGGTCATGCTACAATCGATTCTCCCATTGTTGGGAAAAGAAGCATGGATGTGCCCCATCGACCTGAAGGATGCTTACTACCACATCAAAATGGACAGAGCATCCATATGTCATCTACGCTTCCGGCTGGGAGCCAGACATTTCCAGTTTCGAGCCCTGCCCTTTGGTCTCACCACAGCCCCCAGGGTGTTCACCAAGTGCATGGCAGTGGTGACTGCTCACTTGAGATGTCAAGGATTCCAGGTGTTTCCGTACCTAGACGACTGGCTCATCTCCGCCCCCACCAAGCATCTACTTCTTCAAAACAGAGATACTACCATCAAACTATGTCACCAGTTAGGCATTACAATAAACTGGAAAAAATCTGCCTTGCTACCCTCACAGCGTGTCTCATTTATAGGCGCAGAGTTGGACACTGTTCGATTGAGGGCATTCCTACCACTGGAGAGGATCACTGGGTTGCAACAGGTTCGTACGATGATGCCTCTGAGACATGTGAAGGCAAGGCTAATTCTTTAATTACTGGGGACAATGGCGTCTACTGTCATGATGGTCCCGTTAGCGAGGTTACATATGAGAATCCTACAATGGCTCCTATTCGCCCAGTGGTCCTTTCAAAGGCTACCGCTATCCCATCCAGTCTTAATCACAGGCAAATGCAAGCAGGACCTCAGTTGGTGGCTATGCACCAACAACCTAAATATAGGGAAACAGTTTGTACCACCCAACCCGGTAGCCACAGTGACCACGAACGCCTCCCAGATAGGGGGGGGGGCATTACCTAGGCAGGATGGTCCAAGGCACGTGGCAGGAGCACGAGATAGACTTACACATAAATGTCCTGGAGATGAGGGCAGTGCCATTTGCATTGCAGGCACTTCAGGATGTCCTCCCTCTAGGGACTATTGCGATACACTCAGACAACCTGTCACTAGTGTGGTTTCTCAACAAGCAAGGAGGAACCCGATCTTTCCCTCTGTGCAGGGAGGCCATGAGAGTGTGGAATTGGGCGATAGCTTCCCAACGGTCCTTGATGGCAATGCACATCCCGGGGAAAACCAGTGTGATTGCAGACAGGCTAAGCAGAGCGATCCTCATGCCCTACCAGTTGTCCCTGAACCGCTGGGTGGCGGAAAGCATATTCAGCAGATGGGGGTCAGCCTTGCTGCGATCTGTTTGCCAGTCCCCTCAATGCAAAATGCAGCAGCTACTTCTCGCTGATCTCCCCCCACCAGGGGAGTCTCCAAGGGACGCTCTTGTGTGCAATTGGCTGTCTGGTCTACTGTATGCTTTCCCTCAGTTTCCCCTCATCTCAAGGGTGATTCAGAAAGCGCTATCCTTTGGAAGTAAGTTGATTCTGATCGCTCCACACTGGCCTCGACAAGTATGGTTCCCCTTCCTTCAATCTCACATTGTGGATACTCCCTGGATTCTGGACCCTCTTCCGGACTTACTGACACATGTCGGGACAGTTCCACCCCTCCCTGGAGACTCTCCGGCTGCCTGCCTGGCTACTTCACTTCTATCCGTAGTCAGATGTCATGATTTTTCTCCAAATGTGGTCCATATTCTTTTGTCCTCTCATAAACCGTCCACTAGGAAAATCTATTCTAGCAAGTGGAAAAGGTTCTCTTTATGGGCCCAGTCCAAAGGTGTTGACCCCTACACAGCCCCCATTGATTCTGTTTTGGAATTTCTGTCTGCTTTGTTCTACCAAGGGTCTGCCTCAGCCACGATCAAAGTTCAGCTGGCGGCTATTTCAAATTTTCATGTAGCTTATGAACCTAGCTTAATGGCACACAGGCTGTGTAAAGCATTCCTGAAAGGCACTCTTCTGCTTCGTCCCCCCTGTATCTCAACCTGTTATGCCCTGGGACCTCAATTTCGTTCTGCAGGCTCTCACTCTCCAACCCTTCGAGCCTGCGGCCTCTTGCGACTTAAAATTTCTTACATGGAAATCTGCCTTTTTGATAGCTATCACTTTGGCTAGATGAGTCTCAGAAATCCAGGCCCTGTCAGTCAAGCCCCCATGTTTCATATTCCATAAAAATAGTCTGAGACCAATCCGTCCTTTCTTCCCAAAGTGGCTTCCTTATCTAATAATCAGTCCATTGAACAGCCGGTCTTCTTCCCCAACAGCCGGTCTTCTTCCCCAACTTTTTCAACAAGGCAGAGTACCAGTTTCATCTGTTGGATGTTCATAGACAACTACGCTTTTATTTACATAGGACAAAAGATTGGCGGAAGCCAGACCAGCTCTTCGTTTAGTTTTCAGAGAATCGCTTGGGCTCTGCGGTTTCCAAGGTCACCATCTCTAGGTGGATAGCTGGTTGCATCTCCTTTATTTATCAGGCAGGGAGAAAGAGTCTGCCCTTTCCAGTCAGAGCACATTCTACAAGAGCTGTTTCCACTTCCACAGCCTTTCAGGCTAGGTTATCGATGGATGATACATGTGCAGCTACAACGTGGGCTTCTCCTCACACGTTTGTTTCCCATTACAAATTGGATGTGGTGTCCAGGGGCAGATCATCTTTTGGCTCCAGTGCTCAGGAGTATTTTCCATTGAGCCACCCAGGATGTAGGTGCTAGGGATGCTGTCCCACAGGTGAAGAATGTAGGCGAGATAGGACTATATAACATCAGTAAGTTATGTACTCACCATAATGTTAGATGTATGTCATCCATCTTGCCTCACATTCTTCAGTACCCCCCCACCCTCACATTCTTCAGTACCCCCCCCCCACCGCCCCCCAGGCCTGGATGGTTTGGAGAAACACCATGATGTCCTTCAAGGATGCATCTGCAGTCCTTACAAATGGGTTGTCCTGTCGTCAGGCAGCCCTTCGGTCGGCCGGATTTCAAAGTCTGGGTCTGGCTTCGGCTGGTGTCGCACTTCACCCGACGTCATAGCTGCAGTTATTCGGGTATAAAGGCACCAGCCGACGCCATTTTCCTCAGTCTTTCTTGCAGCGTGGCGCCCGAAGCAGAAGCTGTTCGCAAGTGCCGGTCGGTCAGAACCAGAGATTACTACTACCGAATACTTCTACTACTACCGAAGACTTCTAAAAAGCTAAGTACCCCATTGGGGACTCTTTCTTGCCTCAGCCGATGTCAGAAAAAGTGAATAACTGTTTAACTTGTGGGAAACAAATACCTCATAAAGATTTCCACTCTTACTGCTTACCTTGTTTAGGCCCAGACCACGACGTAGCAGCTTGTCTAGCTTGTGCTTCTTTTAACCGACGGACGCTTAGACGTCGGTCGGAATTTGCTGAGGAGTTTTTCGGCTCCGATTTTGCTTATATTATGCCGTCGGATCCTCCGACTACACAAATATCTAAAAAGCGCAAGTAAAAGGACCGACACTCGCGGTCCGAGGTTTTGGCCAAAACCGCGGTTAAGCCAACCGCGAGTGTCTCGGTTTCGGCTGAAACCGAGCAAGCCCGTTTTAAAAGGGAACTCGAATCCCCCGCTGTCGTTCAGGTTTAACTG
>NC_056740.1:352589895-352720219 GCF_019279795.1 Protopterus annectens
GGTTTTTAAAATGCTATAAGCACTCTAATGGAATTGTGGGATACCAGCATTCAAAACGCAAATTGAAGAACAGGCAAAATGTTAAACGCAAAATATAAGCAAAATAATTGTTTTATTTATATTAACATGTAAACTTGTATAAAACTTTGAAAACTGAAATGCAATTTTCTTTTATAACAATAAAATAAACTGCTACACAAATATTAAATAACAATAACACCACTAAATGTAGCAAATTTACAAAATATTAACTTGTTATCTAGCATCTATCTGCCTGTTCAGCACTGAAATAAAAAAAAAAAAAAAACATTTTACGCAATTATATTCTCAGTCAATCAATGCAGTGCAGTGGCCAAAAACTCCTGTCTGTCTACAAATATCCTGGATTTTGTCTACTTACACAAGTTTGATAAGTACTGGAACTTCACCCTGGTCTGAGTCTAAACAAAGGTCCATGGAAATTGGAGCTGTGCCCCAGAAAACAAATACAAATAAGTGAAATGCTAGCTAGTATCCTGATATAGAGCACCATATACATTTTAAAACAAAATTCACATTTCTAAAGGAAAAAATCTACAGATTTAGTGTATTTGCATCTGCTACTCAAATAGTAATTAGCCAGACCTAGACAACTATTACTATGTTTCAAATGCACCAAGAAAGCTGCTCTGCTTGTCTGCAATTATAGTATAAAAAGTCAGTAATGAAAAAATTGTGGTAGGGAGACTGGGAAGCGACAGTCCCATGGAGAAAATACTTAGCCTTGGATTCCACTTCTAATGCTGGCCCTCTGTATTTTAAATACCTTGAGACATTATAGATTACCTCACGTTTTCTTATTCTGCCATCCTCTGAAGTAAGGGAGATCTATAACTCGAATTATTGCCATTTATTAAGTGTAATTCTCCACATATCCGTTTCAGGAGGGCTTACGAGAGAAAGAGCTAAAATTTGAGTCAGTTAGGGATGTTCGTGAAAATCGGGGACAGTTGAAGGCATGGCTTTGGTTGCAAATTGTACAGGTTGCGTAAGTGAGTACCGAAGAGGTTTCAACTCGCCTGTCATCCTGAATTGGATTAAGCGGGTAATGGGAGAATGACTACAGCAATCCTTGGAAGTGCAACTGAAATACTTAAATTCCCAGATATGTAATTCAGACTCTCTTCCTTGAAACACAGCTCTTCAGAAGTAGACAAGACAGAAAAGTCCTGAAACATTGTGATAAAATTCTGTACATTTTCTGTATTTAAACTGTGCCTCACCATGTGTCTGGATATGAATAACACTGTACAAAGCACTTCTGATTTTGCTGTTCAAAACCCTTTGATATATATAGTAAAAAAGATCCATTACATCTCTCCAATAAAGCAAGGAAGGGTGCACACCATTTGCTTTCAATATTGCATTACAAGAAAAATAAACATAAAAACATGAAAGATCCAGCTCATGGATGATTTAAATAGTTCAACTGTTTACATGGAAATCTTTTGCTAACTGTAACCTCTAAATGTATGCTTACTTATGGGCTAAAAGTAGTCCCATATTTCTCTCTCTCCTTTGAAAGAAAGACACCACCAACAACTGCTGTAAACATACGAAACATGACACAACAATTTTCCCTGTTATGTAAGGTGATAACGGACATCTATTTGCTCAGTAACTGTCAGCATTCAATTCTTACAGTCTTTGACTAGCCTCACATGAGTTTTACCAACATGGAGCTGGACTTTTTTTGTCCAAAATTTAAAACCTATTTGTGAAACGATTTAGTTGTACTGCAATGCTAAATGTATTCATTATAAATTCTATAGAAACCCAATAACGATTAGTTTGGCCCTGACTGCTGCCAAAAAGGGGAAACAACCTTGCCGACACACACACACTACTTTCAACTGTATAATCCAATTAGGTAAACCAAATGTCATTCAAAAAAAAAGTCAAACTCTGATTGGTAATTGCTTTACCTATCCCACCTTACAGAATGTTTTAGAGTGATCTCTACTTGTTTCTCCCCTTGAGAGAGAGTAATTGTACCCCCTTATACACAAGATGCAGAAACCAAATGCTCATAGTACACAGATGGGATCTTCTTCCAGGCTGTGCAATGTTAACGCTGTTCACACTTCCTGAATTCCTGTGGGTATAACTCCCTTCATGCCAGTCAGATAAATAAATGGTAAGATACGTACTCTGACCTGTGAGGGCCCCAGACACAAGCCCACCTGCTGATCCTCCTAAGCCAAAGGTGCACAGGGTCAGTAGCCAGTCACCAAGGTAGCAGGTCAGGAGACTGAAAAGAAGCAGGTGAGATCTTGTCATCGCACTTAGGGAAATGATCAGCATAAGGGGCACTATAGTACTTGAAGCTGTTGATTCCTGCTTCAGACAGAGATCAAAACATCACCTGTCCTATTTTGGGACATTGCAGCTGAACTAATCTACAGTCCCACCCACTGCATCATGTTTCGTTAGAAGTTTATACCTGTCCCATTCAGACCCGTAGCACAAAATTCTAGGATTGTGTTCTGTGCAGCATTTCATAGAGTAACATGACTTGTTTTGTGAAAATGATAATATGGATTTACACTGATTTTGTATTTTATTAATTTGCACGGCTATAGTATACGTATTTCTTAACAGTGCCTGGGAACAACTGCAGCAAAATGTCTTGATGTGCCATTGCCTTTTTCTTTTTATTCTGTTATATTTACTTGTGTATGTAGCTCGCATTGCAATCATGATCAGTAATTGTAATAGAGCAGTAGCATGTAAGCATGGCATATCAACGCTTTCAAAGAACTGCCCTTTTGTAATTGCTGGTATGCAGTGCTGGTTCTGGTTTGCGTTAAACAGCTGAATTTTCAATCCGTGTTGTACAATTTCCCCTCCTACCATGAATCCTAATAACTTAAGTATATTAAATAAAAAAAAGTTGTGATTTCCTGCATTTCTTCTTCTTTAAGCTTGTGCACACAACATCAAATCTTTCTCCTAATCATAACAAGCCAACATACTGGCAGACAGGTTCAGTGCAAACTTCACCCCCAAAAGGGCCCATAACCATACCAGAAAAATGTAGAGCCCCTGAAATCAGACACTCAGGTTAAAATAGCCCTCTCCAAAGCCAAAAACACAGCATCAGTGGGATCGGACGATGTCCCAGGCTGCGTCCTACACGGGCTCAAAGACAAACTAACCCCTCACCTAAACACACTGTTCAAACTCAGCCTCCCCACAGGCTATGTACCCATAGAGTGGTGCACAGGAGTGGTTGTTCCACTCCACAAAGGTGGCGCCACAACAAACCCTGGGAACTATCGCCCTATAAGCCTGACTAGCTTGGTCTGCAAGGCTATGGAGTGCATTGTCATGGAACTCATTAACAGAGACATTGGGAACCTTCAAACACTGGACCCTACCCAGTTCAGCTTTAAGGGCAGATCATGCCTCCTAAACCTGGTGGACTTTTTTGAGACAGTTACCAAGGCTGTAGACGAGGGAAAGGTATTACACACCGCCTACCTAGACCTCGCAAAGGCATTCAACACCATTCCCCATTCTGGTATTATAGACGAGCTCACCAGCCTGAACATCAACCCCTATGTCACAAGATGGGTTGCCAATTGGCTCACGGACAGAACCCACATGGTGAGAGTTGCAGGAACCTAGGTCTGACTCTAAACCGGTTACAAGTGGCGTTCCCCAGGGCTCAGTCCTAGGACCCCTCCTGATGTTCATGTTTCACTGTTGCAGTCATTACATTTGGGTAATTTGCTGGCAGGTTGCCCTCAGTCGACCTGATTAACAAAGTCTTGGGTCCTGCGTTGATTGTTGTCCCTTCTTCCATGACGTCAGGTCGTCGGGGGTATAAAACATGCAGCCGATGCCATTGCATCAGTCTTTCTTGCCGCACTGCCCGAAGCAGCACTTCGTAAGTGCCGGTCGGCCGACTCCTGAAATTTTCGTTTTTCGAGTTTCAGAACCGAAGTCTTCAACTAAATAAGCTAAGTACCTCGTTGGGGAAACTTTTTCTTGCTCCTTACAGATGTCAGTAAAAGTTTAATAATTGCATTACTTGTGGGAAGCAAATACCTCCTAAGGATTTTCATTTATACTGTATTTCTTGCCTAGGCCCCTGACCACAACGTGCCTTGCTGTCGGTTTTGTACTAAATTTAATCAACGCACTATTAAACGTTGGTATATTTTTGCTTCTAAATATTTTGGCTCACAATTTAATTATCCAGAAATGTTGTCTGTTAGCAATCCGACTACCGGAATACCTAAAAAAAAACGCAACGAAAAAGACAGAGAGGCCGTCTAGGTCCAAAACTGACTACTCTTCTCCTAAGCCAGTTCGCCGGTTCTCAGTGAAGCTCTTTTGCAGCCCCCTAATACCCGCTACTTCTGATTCGCAGGCCTCTACTGAGACCCATTCGGAGTCCGGTATGCCACGAGATGCTTCAATTATGGAACCTGCTGATGTCTCTACCTTAGATGGGTCCGGAGCTGCTGTGCAGGCACCGGCTTCTGAGGGTGTTTTCAGGCCTAAAGATTTGTATATTAGACTGACGCCATCTTCAAAATGAAGGTCAAAATCTGTCTAAAAAACTGACGCCTGGGCCACATGTGCAGGCCCCTATGCCTAAAAAACAGATTATCAAAATGGCTGAAGATTTAATTACTCTGATCAGGGGTAGCCCCCACACACACACACACGCACACACTTCTAAGCGGCATAGGCAAGACATTGATTATGAATCTTCTGAACAGGATTCCATTTTCTCTGACTCTTCTAATGAACAGGATTTGTCTATACAAACGTATGAGGACTCTGATGCAGAAGATTCCATTCCTTCTGCTTCTCCCCTTGAGGATTTTTCTTTTGGGGAAACTTTACATACTTTAAGGGAACATTTCCACTGGGAAAGTCAGGATTTCTCTGAATCTTAAGAGACTTGGGGATTTTCTTCTTCCGCAGCATAGGCCTTTGGCTATACCTCCTGTTCTAGATATTGTTTGATTTTTTTTTCCAGAATCTAGTATGGCTCCTGACTCTGCCTCCAGCTCCTTGTAAGCCAGACAGATACTACAGGGTTCCTGACTCCCACAGATTCCTTTTCAAAAACCCTGTTGCAGATCCTGAGACAATTTCTCAGGGTCCCAAGGGCATTAAGGCCTCCACTGCTAAAAATCCTACCCCTTCTGATGGAGATTCCTGGGCTCTGGATAGATTGGGTAAGAAGGTTTACACTTCTGCAACCTTGGCAATTGGGGCTTTAAACTGTCAATTTGATATGCTTAAATATCAACAGCATATCATGGGACTGCTTAAACAGAAAATTGTTAATTTCTGACTGTGTGGAAAATGAAGATTTACAGGATTTATTGCATTCAGCTGAACAAGTTGGAAAACCATACTTTGCAATGTGGTTTTGATTCTTTGGAGGCCTCTTGCAGGGCTCCTGTAACTGGGTCTGTGCTAAGAAGGCATGCTTGGATCAAAGAGCAAACTTTGCCTGATCATGTTAAAGCAAGAGTCTTGGATGCTCCTTTACAACAGGACAGTCTCTTTGGTAATAAGGCTGAAGAAGTTTTAAAAAAGATGGAAGATCAAGCTAAATCTATGCAAACTGTGAAAGATTTCTTACAAGTGCAACCTCCAAGATTTAGTAGGCACTGGCTTACTAAGAACTGGGCCTTTCCAGTTCCTTCGAGAGCCACTCAAGTCAAGCCCAGACATTCCAAAGGCTCCAGGTTTCAGTCACAAGGGACTTTTAGAACAAAACAATGGGGTGCTTCCTCCTCCTCCAAATCTGGAAACAACAAGGCACCTCCCTATGGTAAGCAGTCTCAATGACTTCCCTTTGCACTTACCTTTTGGCTGTCCCTTTGGGGGGGAAACTGGCACTTCATGCAAGAAACTGACCACTTATAACCCAGGACAAATGGGTTTTAAATATAGTATCCCAGGGATACAGATTTAATTTCCACACGTTGCCAATCCCAAATGGATGGCCAGACCTGCCCCCAAATCAGGGGGCAGAGGCCCAGAAACAAGTATTGTCCCTCATGAACATGGGGGCTATTCAACCGGTACCAGAAGAGGAAAAGGGACAAGGTTTCTATTTGACTTTTCCTAGTACCCAGAAAAGACAAATCATGGCGTCCAATTCTGGACATTCCAAAATTCAAGATGTTGACTCTTCAACAGTTACTTCCCATGCTAGGCAAAGATGCCTGGTTTGTAACTCTAGACTTAAGGGGCTTACCTGGATGTCCCAATCAGGGAATCTTGCAGAAGATGCCTCCGCTTCAAAGCAGGCTACTTGCATTACCAGTTCTCCGCACTGCCCTTTGGCTTATCTAATGCGCCCAGGGTTTCGTACCTGGCTCCAGTAATTGCATTTTGTGGACAAATATTCAAATATATCCATATCTGGACAATTGTCTAATTCAGGCAGAAAACAGGGACATTCTTCTAAAACATCTGGCGTTTGTAAAAAGGGTTCTAACTTGTCTAGGGTACACTATAAACGAAAAGAAATCACAACTGGTACCCTCACAACTGGTACCCTCTCAAAAAAATTACATTCCTGGGTGCAAGCTTGAATACAACTGCCCAGATGGCATACCTTACACCAGAAAAGCAAATTCATTTGGTAACTTGCTTCAAACAGGTGGCCACAAAAACCCTGTTATCTGCAAGACGAATTCTGCAAGCCTTGGGGTTCATGGCTTCCTGCATTCTTCTAATTCCATATGCAAGACTGCATATGAGGAAACTTCGGTGGTACTTAAAAAGTTTATGGAGTTAACACTGTCACAGCCTGGAAACTGATTCCTATCATACCTTGCCTGCAACTAGAGTTCCTATGGTGGGCAGAGGCCTGCCACCAAAACAGGGGACTGACATTCACTCCACCCCCTGCCGCCCAAACTCTTAACTACAGACGCATCAGACTATGCTTGGGTGGCTCATCTGGCAGGGAAGTGCATTCAGGGCAAATGGAGCCCAAATCAAATGTACCCTCATATCAATCAAAAAGAGATGCTAGCTGCACAGAATGCACCGACAGCCTTCAAGGACTACCTTCATCCAGGACAATTCATGATAAAGACAGACAACACCACAGTTATGTGGTACATAAGCAGAGGGATACATACTCCTACCCCCTTTGCAGTCTAGCCATGGCGTTGTGGAACAGAGCCTTGACCTATCAAATACAGCTACATGCTCAATTCCTGCCAGGAAAGCTGAATACTCTGGCAGACGAACTAAGCAGAAATCTCATGGACCCACACGAATGGAAACTGGAACCATGGATTTTCAACATGTTGATATGCAAATGGAGGAGTCCAGACATAGATCTTTTTGCCTCACCCCTGAACTATCAGTTGGACAAATTCTGCACAAGAATTCATCACAAAAAAGCCTGGAAAGTGGATGCTCTCAGTCTATGCTTTTCCCCCTCTGCCTCTGCTCTCCAAAGTTCTACTAAAAGTCAAACAGGACAAACCAAAAATGATTTTGATTGCTCCAGACTGACCTCGTCAACACTGGTACCCACTCCTACTCAATGTGTCACGCCTTCCACCGTGGCACCTCCCTCGGACACCTTACTTGCTGTCTCAGCAGAACAACCAAATTATGCCCACTCAGCTCCAAACTTTGAATCTTGCAGCATGGTTAATCACCTAAATTCACCCTTAGCATCCCTCAGCAAACGTGTGATGGATGTCATTTTGGAGGCAAGAAGGCCTAGTACTAGACAATCTTATGCTGACAAATGGAAAAGATTTTGTGCCTGGAATCAGTCACAAGGGATAAGCTCAGCAGTGCCCAATATTCCTCAGATTTTACAATACTTAACTGAGATGCTTCACAAG
This sequence comes from Protopterus annectens, assembly GCF_019279795.1. Lineage (NCBI taxonomy): Eukaryota > Metazoa > Chordata > Ceratodontiformes > Protopteridae > Protopterus > Protopterus annectens. The sequence continues at coordinate 352,597,785 of NC_056740.1, forward strand.
GGCCTGTCCTTTTCTTCCATAAAAATCCATGCCTTAGCCGTTTCAGCTCATTACAACACACAGCCTCCCCTCTTCTCTCCTCCTCTGCTAAAGCAGTATCTCAGAGGGGCCAAAAACTTAAGACCACCCAGGAGAGCTCCAACCCCTGGCTGGGACCTCCAATTTTGTATTGGAAAAGCTCACTCTCCCTCCTTTCGAGCCAGCTGCTACTGCATGCTTAAAAATTTCTCTCCTGGAAAACAGCTTTCCTTTTAGCAGTCATTTCAGCTAGAAGGATTTCCGAATTACAGGCTCTTATGGCAGTGGAGCCTTTCAACATTTTTCGTGCAGACAGGGTTTCTCTCAGAACCAATCCATCCTTCATGCCTAAGGTGGTATCCAGTGTGGCTCTTAATCAGACCATTAATTTGCCAACTTTCATTCTCAATCCACAGAACAAGGGAGAGCGGATTCTGCATTCATTGGATGTACACAGACAACTTACATTTTACTTAAACAGGACAAAATCTCAAAGAAAATCTGAACAACTGCTGGTGACATTTGCTGCAGGGGCAGAGGGAAAGGCCATTTCAAAGGAAACCATTTCCAAATGGATAAGCCATTGTATTTCTGCTATATGCACCATGGAAAAACTATCCCCCAGGGGATCAGATCCTATTCCACCAGAGCTGCATCTACTTCTACAGTCTTTCTCAGAGGTGTTCCTACCAGGGACATTCTAGAAGTTGCTACCTGGAGCTCAGTTCATACGTTCGCCAAATATTACCATTTACCACTTCTCTCTAAATCCAGAGCTGGCTTTGCCACTGCTGTCTTGCAGGGCCTTATAGCTGGTCCTAATGCTGTACAATTCCCTCCACCCAACCATAGCTTTGGGAATCTACTCTAATATAATGACTGCAACAGTGAAACATGAAGAACATAGTAAAATTGTGTACACTTACCATAAATGTAGATGTTCTGAGTGTATTCACTGTTGCAGTCCTGGTTACCCTCCCTCCAGCCCCCTATTTTTCTCTGGCTATACCTCTACTTTCTTTCACTTTCAAGGGCTTAAAAGCCCTTTTGGTGTATTTGCTTTTGGGATTGGAGGTATATTTTTTTGTGTTTTTAATTGTATTTTCTCCTAATTTGGGGGGCATCTGACATCTGGGGCAAGAAAAGCTGATGGAATGGCGTTGGCTGTATGTTTTATACCCCCTGACGACCTGACGTCATGGAAGAGGGGGCAGCAACTGATGCAGGACCCAAGACTTTGTTAATCAGGCTGACTGAGGGCAACCTGCCAGCAGATTACCCAAATGTAATGACTGCAACAGTGAATACACTCAACATCTACATTTATGGTAAGTGTACACAACTGTACTTTTGGCATATACTTCTCAGAGGTACAGACAAGCACAGGAGGACTATGGCTGACCAAGTTTGCAGACGACTGCAAACTAGGGGCTATAATTGACTCACCGGCTGACGGACATCCTCCAAAAGGGTCTCACTGAGACTGATACCTGGTGTCAAAATCATGGCCTCAAGCTAAATGCCAAAAAGTGCATAGTACCCACAAACTACCACATAAGTGGTAGTCCCCTAAATACGGAAAACATAATAAGGGATCTGGGGACCCAAGTAGATGGTAATCTCTCCTTTGATAATCACATTGCCAAAGTGGTTAGAAAATCCTTCTATGTGGCCAACCTCCTCACAGAAGCATTTGCATCCAGATCAAAAGAGGTCATTGTGCCCCTCTACTCCTCACTCATCTGACCCATCATAGAACACAATGCCCCATTTGGGATGTACCTTACAAGACACCCTCAACAGCTGGAAAGACCACAGAAGTACCCCACCAAGAGGACTGGCCTCAAACAGATGCCCTATGCAGCTTCAATGAAGAAACTCCAGCTGTACTCTGTTGCATACCGCCTGCTCAGAGGTGATCTCTGCCTGGCATACAAGGCCATGTCCAACCCAGAATTGATGGACATGCTCCACCTAAAGATAACCTTATCCCCTAGAGCCACACGTTCTAGGGATCTAAACCTCACCACAACAATAAATAGGACGTGCTGGAGGGATAGATTCCTGTCCCAGAGACTTCCCATGCTTTGGAACAAGATTCCAGTCTACATTGGGCAGAGCTCCTCGCTAGCACTCCTCAAGAGAAACCTTGACGAGTGGATGGGAAACTAACAAAGTTTACCGTGGGGATCACTTCAGTGGCTCTGCTGGACAGAGGCACAGGGAACTAATCTAAGGGGGAGGCGAAAGCCAACACATTCTGGCTAGGCTTATAAATGCCTTCGGGCAGATAGCCTAGTACCTGACTAGGAACCTGTGAGAGGGTTGACTGATAGTAGCAGCAAAAGCAAACCGATACTGTAGAACTGCACATAATTTGAAATGCCCCGAGAGTGTAAATGGTGTCTAGCAGGTCTAGTCTGTCATTTAACCTTTGGAAGTACTTTTGCATAGTTTAATTTGTTCAAATATGAGGCATTCATTTGTGAAACCCTGGACTGTTTAGGGTTGAAGTAGACTCCTAGAATGGCAGGCAGCACGTAAAACAAATAAATGAACAAGAACTTCTCTTCCTCTTTAAGTACTCCTGCAAGTTGTGGGCAGGCAAGTGGCCATAAACAAAGTCATGATTTGAAGAGGCCACTTGGGAATTCATGGCACCCCATTATTTTAGCCTCAAAACTGGAAAACTCCAAGGAATTTGGTACAGTTGAGAGGTATGGGGAGAATTTGTATACTGGGACAAATGGTTACTTTATAGAGAGTGGACTCCTGAACGAGAGCTAGAAGGTGAGAGAATACAGCAGTTGGTAGTGGCTAGAGCCTACTGTCTGGCACTTCTAGTCATAGCCCATGATATTCCCTTGGCAGGTCATATGGGCATAAAACATACAAATATATGCATTATGCAGAACTTCTACTGGCATGGAATTTCCAGAGATGTAACAGGGTATTGCAGGACCTGTGAGCAGTGCCAAAAGGTAAGCAAAGCAGGAGACAAGGTGAGAGCTCCTTTGATGCCTTTTCCTGTGATTGAGGGGCCATTTCAGAGGTAGCTGTGGGGCTTCTGAGTACCCCAAGTTCCACAGGGAAAAAGTATATCCTAGTGGTAGTAGACTATGCTACAAGATACCCTGAGGCAGTGGCTTTGTCCTCCATTTAGGCAGAAAATGTGGCAAATGCTTTGTTAGAGATTTTCAGGAGGGTAGGTTTCCCAAAAGAAGTGCTGACTGACAGAGGTGCCAATTTCATGTCAGACCTGCTAGCTTGTCTGTGGAAGTACTGTGGGGTGAAGCACCTGAAGACCACCCCCTACCATCCCCAGACTAATGGTCTTGTTTAGAGATTAAACTATATACTCTGGTCCATGTTACTGGCATTTGCAGACCAGTTTGAGGGAGTGGGACAAACATTTGCCCCATCTGTTTGCTTACAGAGAGGTTCCCCAGGATTCCACAGGTTTTTCACTCTGAGTTGCTATATGGGCATAGGGTGAGGGGCCCTCTCAATTTAATTTGTGATAAGTGGGAAGGTGAGTGTGAACCTCACAAGGAGTCTGTTGTGACATATGTCCTAAACCTCAGGACAAGGCTCAGGGAACGCGTGGGCTTGGTCCAGGAGAGCCTGCAGAAGCCCAACAACAGGAAAAGGTGGGGTATGACAGGAATGTTCGAGCTAGAGGGTATGCTATGGGGCAGCAAGTAATGGTTGTTATTCCTGTCAGACACAACAAGCTGCAAGCAGTTTGGGAGGAACCCTACAAGGTGGTAAGAAAGGTAATTGATGTTAACTACATGGTGGAACTGCTAGGCATGAGGCAGGGGCATACATTGTACCATGTTAACATGATGAAACCTTACCATGACAGGGAGGCCCTTGTGTTGAGCATTTGCAGTGGATTGCAGGAGGAGTCTGAGGGAGATCTGGTGACTGATCTCCTCAGTGTGGCTCGGACTGACACCTCAGTGGAAGGGGTAGAAGTGTCCCAGCATCTATCTCCTACGCAAGTTCGAGAAATCCAAGCAGTGTTACAGGGGTTTGGGGACATGTTCACTGGGAAACCAGAGTGCACCTACCTGGTGCAGCACCAGGTGGATACAAGACCCCAAAGGCCTATTAGCAGGCCTCTTATAGGGTGCATGAGAGAGTCAAGCAGACTCTGAGGGAGGAGATACAGGAGATGTTGGAACTAGGAGTAATTCAAGAGTCCAGCAGTCCTTGGGCCTCCCCATTGATGTTGGTGCCAAGAAGGATGGCAGCACCAGGTTCTGTGTAGTTTACCTGAAATTATAGTCACACAGAGTCAGATGCACTTACCCTATACCTAGGACAGATGAGGCCCTAGAGCAGCTGAGTGGGGCTCAGTATCTTACAACCATTTGGAATTGGATAGGTAACAGGGCAGGGTATATAATTAGGAGTGATGTATTATTCAGTGTTTCAGTTTTTGCTGATGAAGATTGTTGATCGAAAACGCATTTTGGATTGTTAGCGTTATTTTGTACTGTTTCTACAAATAAACTGAGTTACTTGGACTGTGGGTTTCCATCGTGGTGTCTTAGGCAAGATTTTATTGTGGTTACTAGTTTTCTTCATTTTGCCTACATCTCCCTTGTGTATTTGTTACAACCATTTATCTTAACAAGGGTTACTGGCAGATGCCCTTGACTCCCAGTGCCAATGAAGTCAGCCCTTGTGACTCCTTTTGGCTTGTACGAGTTCAGAAAGATGCCCTTTGGGATGGAAAATGCCCCAGCAATTTTCCAAAGGCTGGTAGATCATATCCTAACAGGAGCGGGAGGGTTTGCCCTTGCTTACCTAGATGATATTGCCATCTACAGCCAGTCCTGACAGGAGCGCCTTCAACATGTCAGGGAGGTGCTGGGCAGACTACAGAGGACAGGGTTGACCATTAAGCCCAGCAAATGTCAGGTGGGTATGGCAGAGGTCTCCTGCCTGAGACAGAGTGGGGAGTGCTAAGATCAGGCCAGAACCTGCCAAAGTAGAAGCCATTCAGTCTTGGCTTTTACCTCTTACCAAACAGCAGGTGAGGGTATTCTTGGGGACAGCAGGGTACTACAGAAACTTCGTCCCCAGTTATAGTACTATAGCTGCTCCCCTCACAGACCTGACAAGGAAGAACAGGCCAGTTAAAGTAGTGTGGACCCCAGCATGTGAGCAGGCAGTCCAGGAGCTTAAGGAAGCTTTGGGTGGACCCCCTGTGTTAGCCAATCCAGATTACAGCAAATAATTTGTTGTGCAGGTGGATGCTTTGAACCAAGGTGTGGGGGCTTTACTTAGCTAAACTTCTGTAGAGGGAGAAGAACACCCAGTGGTTTATCTCAATCCTAGGCTCCAACCCAGGGAGGAATGCTTTGCAGCTGTAGAAATGGAATGTCTAGCCATAGTGTGGGCACTGCAGAAACTTCAGCCTTATCTGTATGGAAGAAAATGCACTGTAGTGACAGATCACAATCCCCTAACATGGTTACACAGAGCCAGCAAGCAAAATGCCAGGTTGCTACGATGGAGCCTAGAGTTGCAAGCATATGATATGTCAGTGCAGCACCGCTGTGGGATTAGGAATGCCAATGCAGGTGGGCTCTCAAGACAGGGAATGGGGTATGGTATACTCAGACCTAACCCTCTCAAGCAACGTTTCTCAATGTGAACTTGAAAAAACTAGCTTGAGTTCTCCAGGGGGATGTGTGAAAATAGGTGAAGGCTGCGGAGATGTCCGTTGCTTATTTTAAAACTGTCTCGCTATGTTAAACTCATTTAACATAGCGAAACACTAAAAAAAAGCAACGGAGATCTTGCTTTCTCCGTTGCTTTTTTTTAAAACACTGTCTCACTATGTTAAATGGGTTTAACATAGCGAGACAGCTTTAAAATAAGCAACGGAGATCTCCGTTGCTTATTTTAAAGCTGTCTCGCTATGTTAAACCCATTTAACATAGCGAGACAGTGTTTTAAAAAAACGAGTTATACTAATGGAAAAAAGTCTGGGCAACCGGACCTTTTTCCATTAGTATAACTCGATTTACAACGGGCACGCTGGCCAATCAGCGTGCACGTTTTGGGGGGGGTCATGGTATAATAAATATTCATGAATTGCTTTAAAATAACAATCTGTATCACATTTCTCATAAACATTTCTATCATTTAGATTTAAATACGTATCTAAATATTGCACAAAATTCATAATCACTATTTGATTGCTTTTGTCAGATGGCTTTACAGCAAAATTTCTAGCATTACAAAATTTACAAAATTCAGTCCATTGTTGCTTATCTAAATTAAAGCAAACATTAGTTTTATTGCACATTAGCATATTATAATGCCTTTCTACCTCAAAATTAAGAATGGAAATGTAACTCTGTATTTATGTGTTAGTATATGGAGGAATAAAGCAGCTTTTAATCTTAATTGCACTAGTATCAAAGGTAGTATATGCATTAGTAGCACAGTCATTAGCAGCATACTCAGCAGAATTATCTAAAACAGATGCACAAGAATGAAAATAATTCTCAGAAGTATCAAAACATTCATAATTAACACCATTATCATCCCTTTTGTTAAAAAATTGTTTCAAATGCAGCTTTCTCTCTAACAAAAAAAAATCTCACTTTTCAAAATATGCAATCTAGGTAAAGCAGTGGGTATGAATTTTAAACCTAAGCATAAAACTGACCTAACATCAGAAACTACACCATTAGACAAATTCAGTAATAAAGTATAATTTACAACAGAATGTCTATTAGTTCCATCTCTTTCTTATTAAATTGTCCTTTGTAATTACCGCCAGTGTTCTTACGTTGTCCCCAATCACCACAATTCCATTTGCCATAAAAGCTGGTGGCGGGTTCATTATTAACCCGCTGGTTGTCATTCCGAAACCTCTGATTAAAGTTGGCAGCATTACCAGCCTCCGGTAAGGCTGGAAAATTTTCTTGTTCACCAGTTACATTTGAATTGAGCTCGGCCCTCTCCGAAAAAGCAAAGGAAATGGTAGAAGGCGCAGAACTATAATTTAAAGTACTGTTATTCCTTTTATTGTAGGAGGAACGCCTTTTATTATGCTTGTAGAGAAAGGCCTGATCTAATTTGTAATCTTTAGTATCTCTAGTAACTGTCCAAGTAAAAGCATGGTGTGACCCTTTGATCTAAAGTCGGCTCCAGCCTGTCTAGATGAAGACATTCTTGCTATTGTTGTAACAGAGAGTTAAATTGCTAGATTTAAACATGCAAATCTATTTTATTGCACTGCTTCCTGACCAGCTGCAGGATAACACAAGGAGATGTTAAGAATATAAATGTAGATCTGAAGTAGTTAACTTCATTTGGTCTGCTGCAGGATAACACAAGGAGATGTTAAGAATATAAATGTAGATCTGAAGTAGTAAACTTCATTTGGTCTGCAACCTGTGGGATACGGATCCAATCTCGGATCCGAGCCGGCAACTTTACAAAGCTTAGATCCAAGCTCCTAGCTCCTCCCCTTACCCATAATCCCCTGCCAACCCTAATTGACCCCAGATCTAGTTTGTCGCACTTAGGTACAGCAGCTAGGTTACGAGCTCCTAGACAGATAAGTCTATATCTAGCTAATTTTGTAAAAAAGCTGCGAGTGTGTGTTTGGTTAGGTTCCTAATCCTTTTATTAGTGTTTTTAAGTTAGAAATATATATTTTTTTTCTCCTCCCCACCCTTCGCTGGTATCGTAGCTGTGTGTGTTGTCGGAGAGTTTGGGGCCTACTGTTTGAGTGAGTTTTCATTTTTTTTTTTTAGTTTAAACATGTCTGAGGCCCCAAAGTTAGTATTTTCCAAGTGCACCGAGTGTGGCCATAAGCTCTCCCCGGCGGATGGCCACACTCGGTGTGTCCAGTACCTTGGGATTGAACACCTTTCCTCTGGGTGTGCGATTTTGCGCGGCGTTCAACCCCAGGGCACTGAAGGACCGGAGGTCGAAGCTGATCCTAGCGGGACTCTTGCCCCTGGATTCGGCTTCGGCCTCCGGGACTTCTGTGGCCTCCTCCCAGCCTTCAGTGGCGGCCACTCCTGCCTCTCTCCCCCTGGCCAGGACTCAAACTCCTGCTTCTGCGCCGGAGGAGGGGGAGGCCAGGAAGGAAAAGAAGAGGGAGAAGCACCACAAGCGGCGGGCCGAGGCCTCCGCTTCGACCCCCCCCCCCTGGCTAAGCGGGCTTCTCCCTCCAGGTCTAGGTCTCCTGCTTCTCGACTCCGGTCTCCTTGCTTTTCACCGGGACCCGAGGAGGAGGAGACCCGATCTCCGTCGAGGTCATCGATGCGGCACTCCCCCCAGCCTTGGTGGCCTCGTCGAGATAGACACGTAGCCTGTCTGAAGCTGATTTGGACTGGGTGATGCGAAGATTCATCCAGGCCCAAATGCAGATGGGAGTGCTCCTGCCCCCCCCCCCTCCAGGGGGGAGCTCAACACCCTTTTTTGCCCCGATAGCTCCTTCTCCGACCCGCTTCCTGGGTTTGGAGCGCTTGGAGCCGGGCAGCGTCTGAGCCGGGGGTGGGTCGGCGCCGACAGTATCAGGTACTTCGGCTCCGACTCTTCCCTCGAGCTTGTCGGATTCGAGCTCTTGGAGCCGTGCTCTGAGCTTCGGATCCGAGGGGTTTAGTGTGCCTTCGGCTCCGTCCAGGTCGGAGCACACTGGCCCTTCGGATCCGATGGTCTCGGCGCCGGCTCCGATCCATCCATCGGATCCGAGCGAGGGTCGGCTCTCGGATCTTAGAGATAGTGGCTCTCCCTCTGCTTTCGATGTGGTGGAGAGGGCTCTGTTGAGTGCATCCAGGCCCCCGCTCCCTGCTACGGCGCCATCCCGCACTCCCTCTCGTTTGGGATAGGCTTCCATTACCTGGCCACAGGGACAGCCTGCTTTGACATGTCAGGTCGTGCCACTAGAACAGGACGTTGCTGGTGAGTCATCCTTGGACAGTCCCCCCGAGGATGTTCCTCACAAGCGGAAGTGTAAGAGGAGGCACGTGGACTCCCCCGAGTCCTTGACAGAAGACACGGATTTGAATGAGGGGGAAGGCTCCCCAAGGTCACCCCCCGAGGATGTCTCCTTCGGAGACATCATGGAAATGCTTAGGATCAGGGGGGTGGTCTGCCCCCCAAGACTTCCTCTGATGAATCCGTGTTCCTCGAGGCATTCAAAGCAGGCCTATCTACCTCTTGGGTGTCCCCTCCAGCCGACCCCTTAGTGGATCTTATTACCACTAGGGCGTGGAAGGAGCTGGACACTGTGGAGCCAGTCCCCAAACGTCATGACAGGATCCTGAGCCCCCCGACTGAGAGGTCCCATTGGAGCAAGGGACCCCCCCGTAGATGCCATGTTGTTGGCGGCAGCCACCAAGAGGGAGTTAGCCCAGGAGAGTCCCTCGGTCCATCCCCCGAGCAAGGAGTTTTGCTCGATGGACCGTCTCAGGAAGCGGGTCTAGTTCAGCGACCTTCTCTGTAAGGTCCCTGAACTACATGGCACACGTGATTCGGCTGCAGCGGGACCTTATCAAAGAGTACGCTGCATCGCCCCCGGAGTCCATGTCGGGAGAGGACAAGCAGTTGTACTCCACCCACATGGCCACTCTTAGGTCTATCTCTAACACCTCTATGCGGCTCTTATCCCATGCTATGGAAGGAGCTGCTAGAGTTAGCGGAGCAGGCCTAGTCATGAGGCGCCAGGCCTGGCTCCGACATTGTGACTTCGCGGAACCCTTCAAGGCGTTCTTTGCGAATGCCCCCTTCAATGGCTCTGCCCTTTTTGGCAAGACTGTTTGCGAAACCTTGGTCCAGAACGAAAAGGATGGGAAGACGTTGTCTGCCGTCGGAGTCCGCTTCTCTGCTCCCCAGAGGTCCTTCTCCAAGAACCAAAAGGGACAGAAGAAGATGTGGTTCCGAAAGTTGCAACAATCCCAGTCCGCTCCGGACTTCCAGTCCTTCCACGGCAGAGGAGGATAGGGTGGACGCCGCCCTAGAGGCAGAGGGGGCCCGAAGAACTTTGGGTCCAGAGAAGCCTTCTCTGATCGGCCCACGCAGCAGCCCTGAGGGCTTGCCCGACTGCTCCACTCTGGAGGCAGTCTGGTGGCATTTTTTGAAGCACCTGGCAGCTTAGGAGTCCATTACAACAGACCACTGGGTGCTTCGTATCATATCCAGAGGATACAAAATTCCCTTTTCCTACATTCCAGATACCCCCAGGTACCTCCCCGATGTTCCACCCAATCAGTGGGAGGCGGCAGCCGCGGAAATCTGGCTGCTCTTAGGAAAAGGGGCCATCAGCACGTCCCCCCAGGCCAGTCCGGATCGGGTTACTACTCCAGGTTCTTTTTAGTGCCAAAAAAGACTGGGGACCTAAGGTCCATCCTCTATCTTTCCCTACTGAATCTGTCAGTAACCAAAGAAAAGTTCCGGATGGTCACTCTTCAATCTATTCTCCCCCTCTTGCGGGAGAACGAGTGGATGTGCTCCATAGACCTCAAGGACGCGTACTACCACATTTTGATGAACAAACGCTCCAGGAGGTTTCTCCGCTTCCGGCTGGGAGCCAGTCATTATTAATTCAGGGTCCTTCCCTTCGGTCTCACCTCAGCCCCCAGGGTGTTCACCAAGGTATTAGCAGTGATAGCGGCCCACCTGAGGCTCCAGGGGATACAGGTTTTTCCTTACCTGGACGACTGGCTCCTCACCGCCCCGACAAGGCATCTACTATCCTTAGCCAGGAATTACTTTCTCAACATTGCTCCACAACTAGGGATCACTATAAATGCAGACAAGTCTTCTCTCACCCCTACTCAGGTGATGGACTTTATCGGAGCCAGACTGGACACCAACAAGTAGCTCGCCTTCCTAACTCCCGAGTGCTTGCACATTCTGAAAGCTCACGTGCGGGCCATTTTTCATTCTCCGAAACCTCCGGCGGGATTGGTTCTGAGGGCTCTAGAGTCTATGGCAGCCGCATTCAACCTCCTCCCCATGGCACGTCTCAACATGCGGATATTGCAGTGGACTCTACAGGTTCAATGGTCCTTTCTCCAGTATCCCTTGGATCACCCCATTTCCCTCAGCAGGGTCTGCAAGAGAGCTCTCGTTTTGGTGGCTTCAATCGCCAGACCTCCAGACGGGACGCCCCTTTGCCACGACCTCCCCTCTCACCACAGTGACCACGGATGCCTCTCGTCTTGGGGTGGGGGGGCATTATTCGGGCAGGACTGTAAAAAGGCATGTGGAACGATTCAGAGACCTTATTGCACATAAACGTTCTAGAGATGAGGGCAGTGCTGTTGTCGTTGCAAGCACTTCAGAGCCTTTTGCCTGTAGGAACGATTGCAGTCCATTCAGACAGTATGTCTGTGGTTTGTTATATCAACAAGCAGGGGGAACCAGGACTTACCCACTCTGTCGAGAAGCCATGAGAGTGTGGGAATGGGCAATCTCCACCAACTGTTTTCTCATTGCAACGCACATTCCGAGACAGACAGAGTCGCACCATCCTTTCGCCTTACGATTGGTCCCTCAATCCCCAAGTAGGGAGTCAAATTTTTGCTGTCTGGGGACAGCCCTGTTGCGATCTCTTCGCATCTCCCTCAAACACGAAATGCAACAATTACTTCGCTCTCATTCCGAGATGCATGGTACCTTTTCGGTTCCTTTGGAACCTCAGCCTTTGCAGCATTGACCCAGGCTTCTCTTCCGGAGGCAGCCACCTCGGTGCAGGGTGTGCCCTGGTTCTGAAGGAGTCTGTTTCAGATGTTCATCGTGCATACAGCTGCAGTCATAACAGATGGGTTCTCCTGCCGTCAGGCGGGTCCTCGGTCGGCCGAATTCCAAAGTGTAGGTCCGGCGTCGGTTGTCGTCGCTTCTTCCCTGACGTCAGTGCGATGGGTATAAAAGAACCAGCCGATGCCGTTTTCTTCAGTCTTTCTTGCCGCGCGGTGCCCGAAGCAGAAGCAGTTCGCAAGTGCCGGTCGGCCAGCTCCTGAGATTACGAAAAATTTGGAAAACCGAAGTCTTCTTAAAAGCTAAGTACCCGTTAGAAACTTTTCTTGCCTCAGACCGATGTCAGACAAAGTTAATAATTGTATTTCTTGTGGGAAGCAAATTCCGCATAAGGATTTCCATTCCCTCTGTATACCTTGCTTAGGCCCAGACCACGACATCTCGGTCTGCCACTGTTGTGCTACATTCAACAAACGCACTATTAAGCGTCGGGCGGAGTTCGCCCAGCATTTTTTTGGGAAAGCATTTAACTATACCATGTCGTCAGATACTCAGACACCGGTTTTGTCTAAAAAAACGCAAAGACAAGGACCGACACTCTAGGTCCGCGGCCTCTACCGACACCAAGCCAAAGCCGACTACACGTGGTCCGGTTCTCAGTGAGGCACCTACGCAGCCCCTGACTACCGACGACACATCTTTGGCGGTGTCTCCTGTACCCGAGGTCGCAGGCTCCTCTGCCCACACCCCGACTACAGATACCGAAGCCACTCTTGGTGTTGAAACACAGAATGTGGACAGGTCCACCTCCACTCAAGGTGTCTTCAGACCTTCCTCCTCTTTCTCCATCAAGGCTTTCACCAAGTCTAAAGCAACCATGCACCTTAAGAGACCAGTTCCACAGGGCCCATCTCCAGGCCCCATGCTTAAGAGACAGATGCTTAAAATGGCTGAGGATTTAATTACTCTAATCAGAGGTTCTCTGCCACCTCCGGACAAAAGGCCCAGAGTGGAGGAAGATTCCCCCTCCTCTGATCAGGGATCCATTATTTCAGACCACTCTGATGATCAGGAACAGGCTTACTCCCCTTTTGAAGACTGTGATGCAGAGGAGTCTATTCCTTCTGTATCCCCCCTGAGGATTTCTCATTTGGGGAAGCTTTGCATACCTTAAGGGAACACTTCCACTGGGAAGGCCAGGATTATTCAGATTCCAAGAAAAGGCTCAGGGAATTTCTTTAGTTATCCCAGCACAGGCCTCTGGCTATACCTCCTGTCTTGGACATCCTAGATGATGTTTACTCTGAGGCCTGCCTTAACCCGGACTCTCTACCTCCAGCTCCAGTTAAGCCTGACAGATACTACAGGGTTCCTGACTCTCACCAATTTCTTTGCAAAAGCCATGCTGCTGACCTAGAAACCATCTCACAGGGAACCAAGGGAGTTGAGGCTTCCATTGCCAAAAATCCATTGCCTTCCCAGAGAGATTCCAGATCCTTAGAAAGGTGGGGAAAAAAGGTATATACCTCTGCTACCTTAACCATGAGGGCCTTAAACTGTCAGTTTCATATGCTAAAATACCAACAGTTTCTGTTATCTCAATTGAAAAGTAAAATGTCACAACCTGAACAACCAGACTTGAAGGAGTTGCAGGATTTGATGCATAGTGCAGAACAAGTGGGTAAACATACCTTACAATGTGGTTTTGATGCTCTAGAGGCCTCATGTAGAGCTGCTGTTACAGGCTCAGTCATACGCAGGCATGCTTGGCTCAAGGAACAAACCTTGCCTGATCATGTAAAAGCTAAATTACTAGACGCCTTCAAAGGATGTACTATTCGGGCAAATGCTGAGGAAGTATTAAGAAAAATGGAGGAAAAAGCTAAATCCATGCAAACTGTGAAAGAATTTCTGCAGGTTCAACCACCACGCTTTAGTAGAAATTGGCCTTCCAAAACTGGTCCTTTCCTGCCACGGCAGACCCCAAAGAGGCAGATACAGGCCGAGGGGCAGAGGACAACCACAAGGATCGTACAGAGGCAGACAATGGCAAGCTCCTACACAAAGAGGTGGTGAGGACAACTCACAATCTTTCAGAAAGCAAACCCAATGACTTTCCCCTTTGCAGGCCAACCAGGTCTCAAATGGCAGCCCCCTTAGGAGGAATGCTGGCACTATTCTCAAAAAATTGGCATGTTGTCACAAAGGACAAATGGATCCTGGACATTATAAACAGAGGCTACAAATTCCACTTTCATAACCTTCCAAAAATGAGAGGCATGCCAAAACTGCCACACAATCAAAGGGCAGAGGCACAAAAGCAAATTTCAGATCTTATAAACATGAAAGCTATTCAAGAGGGACCTACACACGAACAAGGTCAAGGATGTCCTTCATGGATGCATCTGCAGTCATAACAACTGGGTTGTCCTGTCGTCAGGCAGCCCTTCAGTCGGGTATAAAGCATCAGCTGACGCCATTTTCTTCAGTCTTTCTTGTCAGAAAAAAACAAATACCATGCACTGACTTATCAGACTCCAGCAGCCATGTCCATTAAGGCCGGCTAAAGCAGCCAAGACTACTAAAACAGTGCCTGTTAAACCCCAGTTCTCAAATGCTTACTTTGGCAGAAGATTTCCCATGAGCCAGTGTCCTCTGATGATTCTGTCAGACATAACTGACCAGCCAGAGGCTCCTTTCTCATTTGAAGATTCTTTTCAGACTCCAGGAAAAGTTGCACCTTCCACAAGCTATACTGTGGTGGATGATGCATTCAATGATGTCAGATTTTACAGGTGCCAGATACTCATCACCACCTTTACAAGGCCCCTCTTGCAGACCAAACTATTTCCCAGGGTCCCAAGGCAGTAGCCACCATAGCTAAAAACCCTGTTCCTTCTGAGCAAGGTCATTAGACAGATAAAGGTTTACACTTCAGCCACTCTCAGCTAGAGCTTTAAACTGTCAGTTTCACATGATACAATACCAAGAGTTTATGCTAAAAGCTAACCACTGATGAATCTCTTGATAAGAAATATGTATTAGAAATGGTAAATAACATACAGCAAGTTAGTAACCATTCTTTAAATTTAGATCAGCCATGACTGGCACTGTAATTAGAAGGCATGCATGGCTAACGGATCATGTTAAATCTAAATTGCTAGATGCTCCTATGGATAAAACAAGTTTGTTTTTATGAAGAAAATGGAAGAAAAGGCAAAATCAGTCCAGACAGTTAAAGATTTCTTGCAGGCCAAGGTTTAGCAGGAACTGGCCTGCCAAAATTGGTCCTTTCCTGACTCCACAAGACCTCAAAGGGGCAGGAATAAGGCAGAAACCCAGAGGAGACAACAGAGGCACAGACGCCACAGTGACAACCCGCCTACCAGGAACAAATAGCAGCTCCTGCTAACCTTATTTTCAAAACTGGCACCACATAACAAAGATTTCTGAACCATAGAAGACAAACTACAACAGATAATGGAGTTAGCAAACATGAGAGCTGTGGAGAAAGTGCCAACAGCAGAGCAAGGAAAGGGTTCTACTCCAGACTATTCCTAGTTCCAAGAAAGGAAAAAGTTGGAGACCAATTCTAGACCTGTCCACCCTGAATACTTACATCATTTCAAAATGCTGACCCTTCAGCAACTTCTTCCCATGCTGGGCAAGGAGGTTGGCTGGTAACTCTAGATCTCAAGGAGGCATACCTGCACCAATCTGCAGAAGATACCTTTCTTGCAGGATCAGAGCACTATCAATTCTCAGCATTGCCCTTTGGCTTATCTACCAAAATGCCTGGCATCAGTAATCGCCCATTGCAGACTACAGGAATTCAAATTTATCCATACCTGGACGACTGCCTGATACAAGGAGACAACAAAAGCAAGCTGACAACAGATTTACAAGGTCATTTACTTGCTTCAAGCACTGGGAAAAGTCAAGACTGATACCATCCCAGACAAGGACTTTCCTGGGAGGAATTGGACACAGTAAGACAAATGGCATTCCTAACTACAGAAAACAAAAAGAACTCCTCTTTACTTCTTGGCACTAACAAAACTGAACAAGTTAACAGCAAGAAAGGTACTGCAAGCCTTGGCATGGCATCATGCATAATCTTGGTTCCATTTGCCAGACTACATAGAAAACTACAGTGGTACCTAAAGAATTTATGGTCCCAACACAGACACAGCCTAGAAACGGAAATCCCACTAATACCACTTAAAACAGGAGTTCTTAAAACAGGTGGGCTCAGGCATGCCAGTCAAAACCCAAGCAAGCCATCACAACAGATGCTTCAGACCTAGGATATATGCTGGACAAATGCGTGCAAGGATTGTGGACACAGGACCAACTTCACCTGCACATCAACCTAAAAGAAATGCTGGCAGTAAAACTGGCAATCCAAAGTTCAGACCATTTCTCAAGGAGGACCACTTGATATGGTACATCAAACAACAGGAGGCACTCATTCTTACCCCTATGCAGAATGACTTTGGAGCTGTGGACCCTGGCACAGTTACAGGCAATATTTGTGCCAGGAAAAGAAAACTCTCTAGCAGATATGTTAAGCAGGACACATCGGATGCCCACAGATGGCAGCTGCTGCAGGATATCTTCAAGACCATCTCAAGAAATGGGGAATGCCTCAGATAGATCTATTCGCATCACCTCTCAATCCACAGCTCAAAAAATTCTGCACAAGGACATTCCACCCACTAGCATGGAAGTGGACTCTCCTCCTTCAGCTGCTGGAAGCCTAACAGCATAACGCCAAAAAAAAAATTCTTGCACAAAGGGACATTCCACCCACTCAGTGGGAAAGGGACTCGCTTCCTTTCAGCTGAAAGGCTTCAACAGCATATGCATCCCACCTCTTCCCTTGATACACAAAGTACTACTAAAAATCAAGGAGGAACGTCCAAGCATAATCCTGATAGCTCCAAACTCGCCAAGACAGCATTGGTACCCACTGCTGAGGAGCATGTCTCGAACAATATGTGGCCAATTCCCCAGATGCCTTTGATGCTAACTCAGAACAACTTCAGCACCATGCATCCAAACCTAAACGCTGCAACTGACTGCATGGAACATCACATAGCAGCTGCTAATACAGAACTTTCACAAAGAGTTAAAGACATTATTCTTGAAGCGCAGGCCTTCAACTAGAAGGAATTATGCTGGGAAATGGAAAAGGTTTGTCATTTGGAGTTCTGAAAGAGCAAAAGATGTATCAAACATAGATATGCCTAACATTCTGGAGTATCTGGCGAACTACTTCATTCAGGCCTGTCCTACTCCTCCATCAAGATTCATGCATCAGCTATTTCAGCAGAATACAGCTTTGATCCACCTGTTGGTTCACACCCTTTGCTCACGCAGTTCCTCAGAGGAATCAAGACTGTAAAACCTCCAAGGAAACCACCATTGCCAGCTTGGGACTTGAACTTTGTGCTAGAAAAATTGACACTATCACCTTTTGAACCAGCAGCAACAGCAGACCTACAACACCTGTCATGGAAAACTGCTTTCCTACTGGCAATTACTTCAGCAAGGAGGGTTTCAGAACTACAGGCCTTAATGGCAGTGCAACCCTTTCTTATCTTCCACCAAGATAGAGTGTCCATGAGGACTAATCCTACATTTATGCCTAAGGTGGTATCCAGAGTGTCTTTAAACCAGGCAATCCACCTGCCTACCTTCTTTCAACCCCAAAACACAAAGGAAAGGGATTCTCTGCATACCTTGGATGTACATAGACAGCTACGCTACTACTTGGACAGAACAAATAATAGCAGAAAGACTAACCAACTTTTCGTAGCCTATGCAACAGGAAGGGAAGGAAAAGCTATTTACAAACAGACAATCTCCAAATGGATAGGAAATTGCATACGATTCTGTTACTCCTTCCATGGAAAGCCAATTCCACAGAACATAAGACCTCATTGGGCAACAGCCACTACCACAGCCTTCTTACGAGGAGTGGCTACCAAAGACATTATTGAGGCGGCTACTTGGACCTCCGTGCATACATTTGCCAAGCATTATAATTTACCTCTATATTCCAGATCCCGAGCAGGGTTTGCCACTGCTGTTCTGCAAGGGATACTAAACACACCATAATTTACTTTATCCTCCTCCCCTAGTTGGCTATGGTATTCTACAGTTGTTATGACTGCAGATGCATCCATGAAGGACATAGTACAGTTTTGTACCTACCATAAATGTAGATGTCGGATTGGATAGCATCGCAGAAGGATCTCCTCCTTCCCTCTGTGGTACTCAATTGGATACACATCTGATCGACCCTCCCTCCTTCCCCTCTGTGGTACTCCTAGGGTGTTTACCCTTCTAATAGCTAGCTAGTGGGGATTTCTTTCATGGTGTATTTGTTTGTATTTATGTACATACATGCTTATTTTTGTGTTTACCTCTATCTTTTGGAAACATTGGCATCTATCCAAAATTTTTAGCCTTCTATAGGGCTTCTGGCATCTGGGGCAAGAAACACTGAAGAAATGCGTCGGCTGATGGCTTTAAAGACCAACAGAGATGACGCCGGGTGAAGTGCGACATCAGAATCCGGCCGACTGAAGGCTGCCCTGTGACAGGACAACCCAGTTGTTATGACTGCAGATGCTATCCAATTCGGACATCTACATTTATGGTAGGTACAAAACTGTACTTTTTTATTCCAGGCTATTTCTGGTGCCAAGGAAGGGAAAAGATTGGAGACCTATTTTGGATCTTTCCATCCTAAACACATTCCTACTCGTACCAAAATTCAAGATGCTCACTCTACAGCAACTTTTTCCCATGCTGGGCAAGGAGTCTTGGCTGGTAACATTGGACCTCAAGGAGGCATACCTGCATGTCCCAATCAGACAAAATTGCAGAAGATACCTCAGATTTCTTGCAGGTTCAATCCATTATCAATTCTCTGCATTGCCCTTTGGCTTATCTACTGCGCCCAGAGTATTCACGAAATGCCTGGCATCAGTAATTGCCTACTGCAGACTTCAAGGGATTCAAATATACCCTTATTTGGACGACTGCCTGATCCAAGCGGACAGCAAGCACATTCTTCTGAACCATCTGGCTTGTGTAATAATGTTATTAAACTCTCTGGGATACACAGTCAACAAAGAGAAATCAAGGCTAATACCCTCTCGAAATATAATTTTCCTGGGTGCCAATTTGGACACAAACACCCTCATGGCCTACCTCACGCCAGAGAAGCAGGGGCAACTAATTCAATATTTCAAAACACTGGCAAATTGCACCAGGCTGACTGCAAGGAAAATCCTGCAGGCTCTGGGGTTCATGGCATCTTGCATCTTGCTAATCCCATGTGCAAAGCTGCATATGAGAAAATTACAATGGTACCTAAAAAACATATGGTCTCAACACAGCCACAGTTTGGAAACAATATTACCACTAATTCCATGTCTGCAAAAGGAATTTCTGTGGTGGGCTCAAGCATGTCAAGCAAACACAGGTCTTCCATTCAGCAAGCCTCAAGCAAATCAAGTCATCACAACAGACGCCTCGGACTACGCCTGGGGGGCGCACATGACAGACCGGTGCATTCAGGGCAAATGGTCCCAAAAGGAAAAGCACCTTCACATCAATCAAAAAGAAATGCTAGCAGTAATAAATGCTATTATAGCTTTCAAGGACCTTCTACAACCAGGTCAACTATTGATAAGAACGGACAACACCACAGTTATGTGGTACATAAACAAGCAGGGAGGAACACCTTCCTATCCCCTATGCAGACAGGCCATATCACTTTGGAACATGGCCATGGACTTACAAATGGAACTACAAGCACAGTACTTGCCAGGCAACGAAAACACGCTGGCAGACCACCTAAGCAGGAATATGACAGATCCACACGAATGGATGTTGCATCCAAAAGTTTTTACAGAAATAATCCAAGAATGGGGAAGGCCAGACATAGATCCCTTTGCCTCCCACAAAAATCATCAATTGACAAAATTCTGCTCGAGGACCTTCCACCCAAAGGCCTGGAGAGTGGATGCTCTCTCTTTCAGCTGGACAGCAATGACAGTTTATGCCTTTCCGCCTCTTCCTCTGCTGCCCAAGGTCCTATTGAAGACCAGAGCAGACAGACCAAAGATGATCCTCATTGCTCTGGACTGGCCAAGGCAACACTGGTACCCACTCCTGAGGAGCCTGACTCATTCCCCTCCATGGACCCTGCCTCTAATGCCTCTTCTGACTCAGCACAGCTTCAAAACTCTTCACAGTCAGCTAAAAACACTCAATCTAGCCGCATGGAAGATTCCTTAGCATCACAGCAGGCCCTACTCTCCAAGGAGGTGCAGGATGTCATTTTGGAGGCCAGAAGGCCATCAACTAGAAAAGCTTACTCCGCAAAATGGAAACGTTTTTGTGTCTGGAATGAGAAAAAGGGCCAGAACCCTGGAAAACTGAATTTACCTCAAATACTACAATAGTTGGCTGAATTACTAAGCAGTGAACTTTCGTTCTCCTCCATCAAAATCCATGCCTCAGCCATTTCTGCAGAATACAACACTGATCCTCCTTTATTCTCTCACCCTCTTTTAAGACAGTTCCTCCAGAGGGGCTAAGAATTTAAGACCTCCAAGGAAACAACCAATACCTGCTTGGGATCTAAATTTCATTCTGGAAAAACTGACTTTGCCTCCTTTTGAGCCAGCTGCATCATCAGATTTGCAATATTTGTCCTGGAAAACGGCTTTCCTTCTGGCTATCACTTCAGCTCGTAGAGTTTCAGAACTACAGGCCCTCATGGCTGTCCAACCTTTTATCATCTTCCATCAGGACAGAGTTTCATTATGAACCAACCCGTCCTTTATGCCTAAAGTGGTATCCAGGGTAGCTTTAAATCAGGCCATACATTTACTTACTTTTTATCCCAATCCTCAAAACAAAGGGGAGAGATTACTACATTCCTCGGACATCCACAGGCAACTGCGTTATTTGGACAGAACAAAGCCTTTCAGAAAATCAGAACAGCTCTTTGTGGCCTATGCGGTAGGAGCTCCAGGAAAGCCAATTTCCAAGCAAACAATCTCAAAATGGATAGCCCACTGCATACTCTTTTGCTATTCCTTTCATGGCAAAACTTTTCCTACAGGCATTAGAACTCATTCCACCAGGGCCACAGCCACCTCTGCAGCCTTCCTCAGAGGAGTTCCTACCAAGGATATTTTGGAAGTAGCCACTTGGAGTTCTGTGCATACCTTCTCCAAGCACTACAACCTACCATTATACTCCAAATCTAGAGCAGGCTTTGCCACTGCAGTCTTGCAGGGCATTTTGGCTCCTCCTAGTTCCACCTAGTGCCTACCACCCCTTTTTTAGCTTTGGGATTCTACCCATCTGTTATGACTGCAGCTGTATGCACGATGAACATAGTACAGATGTCCTTCATGGATGCATCTGCAGTCATAACAACTGGGTTGTCCTGTCGTCAGGCAGCCCTTCAGTCGGCCGGATTCCAAAGTCCGGGTCCGGCTTCGGCTGATGTCGCACTTCACCCGACGTCATCTCTGTTGGTCTTCGGGTATAAAGGCATCAGCCGACGCCATTTTCCTCAGTCTTTCTTGCCGCGTGGCGCCCGAAGCAGAAGCTGTTCGCAAGTGCCGGTCGGTCGGATCCAGAGATTACTTCTACCGAATACTACTTCGAAGACTTCTAAAGCTAAGTACCCCGTTGGGGACTCTTTCTTGCCTCAGCCGATGTCAGAAAAAGTTAATAATTGTTTAACCTGTGGGAAACAAATACCTCATAAAGATTTCCACTCTTATTGTCTGCCTTGTTTAGGCCCAGCCCATGACGTAGCAGCCTGTTCGGCCTGTGCTTCCTTCAACCGACGAACGCTTAGGCGTCGGTCGGACTTTGCAGAACAGTTTTTCGGTTCTGATTTTGCGTATATTATGCCGTCGGATCCTCCGATTACCCAATCTGCCAAAAAACGCAAAGATAAAGACCGATATTCGCGGTCCGCGGTTTCGGCCGAAACCACGGTTAAGCAAACCGCGAGTGTCTCGGTTTCGGCCGAAACCGAGAAAACTGATCAAAGTACAGCTGAATCTATCTCTACAACTGAGGCCCCTGTTACCATTCTGGAATCGGCCTCAGAAATTTTACCCACTACGGTGGTTACCACTGACTTATCGGACACCATCCCCTTGAATGTCTCTACCCCAGCACGTGGTGCTGCTAGGCCTCCAGCAGCCATGTCCATTAAGGCCTTCGCCAGGGCTAAAGCAGCCAAGACTACTAAAACAGTGCCTGTTAAAACCCCCACAACCAGGCCCTCTTCTAGTTCTCAAATGCTTACTTTGGCAGAAGATTTAATTTCATTAATTAGAGGATCTCAATCTCACCCAGACAGGGCCTCTCAGCCCCCTGAGAAGAGACCTAGGGCAGAGCCCCCTGAGCCAGTTTCCTCTGATGATTATGCTGATGAATCAGACATAACTGACCAGCCAGAGGCTCCTTTCTCCAATTTTGAAGATTCTGATGCTGAAGAATCCATTCCAGCTGCTTCCCCACCAGAAGAATTCTCCTTTGGGGAAACCTTACATGCCATGCGAGAGCAGTTCCAATGGCAGCAACAGGATTTTTCAGACTCCAGAAAAAGACTTAGGACCTTTCTGCACCTTCCTCGGCACAGGCCCTTAGCTATACCTCCTGTTCTCTCTGTGGTGGATGATGCTTTCAATGATGTCTGCTCCGCTCCAGATTCTTTACCCCCAGCCCCTGCCAAACCAGACAGATTTTACAGGGTGCCAGATACTCATCACCACCTTTACAAGGCCCCACTTGCAGACCCCAAAACTATATCCCAGGGTCCCAAGGCAGTAGCCGCGACCATAGCAAAAAACCCTATTGCTTCTGAAAGGGAAGCAAGGTCATTAGACAGATGGGGTAAAAAGGTTTACACTTCAGCTACTCTCTCAGCTAGAGCTTTAAACTGTCAGTTTCACATGATACAATACCAAGAGTTTATGCTTGATCAGTTAACTAAAAAGCTAACCTCTGATGAATCTCTTGATAAGAAATATGTATTAGAAATGGTAAATAACATACAACAGGTTAGCAACCATTCCTTAAAATGTGGCTATGATGCACTGGAGGCTTCATTTAGATCAGCCATGACTGGCACAGTGATAAGAAGGCATGCATGGCTAAAGGAACAAGCTTTACGGATCATGTTAAAGCTAAGTTGCTAGATGCTCCTATGGATAAGACAAGTTTGTTTGGTACACCTGCCCAGCAGGTTATGAAGAAAATGGAAGAAAAGGCAAAATCTGTTCAAACGGTCAAAGATTTCCTGCAGGTTCAACCCCCAAGGTTTAGCAGGAACTGGCCTGCCAAAAATTGGTCCTTTCCTGACTCCACAAGATCTCAAAGGGGCAGGAATAGACGCTCCAGAGGCAGAAACCAAACCAGAGGAGGTGCCTACAGAGGACGACAGTGGCAAGGCAACAACAGAGGCACAGACACAACCACTGCCACTACATCAACACAACCACAGTGACTTAACCCTAAATCCGCCTACCAGGGAACAAATAGCAGCTCCTCTAGGCGGAAAGTTAACCTTATTTTCAAAGAACTGGCACTACATAACAAAAGACAAGTGGATTTTACAAACCATAGATCAAGGTTACCGGTACCACTTCTACACTTTACCAGTCAAAAGAGGAATGCCAAATCTACCTCCAAATCAAAAAACAGAGGCTCTACAACAGATAATGGAGTTAGCAAACATGAGAGCTGTGGAAAAAGTGCCAACAGCAGAGCAAGGAAAGGGGTTCTACTCCAGACTATTCCTAGTTCCAAGAAAGGAAAAAGTTGGAGACCAATTCTCGACCTGTCCACCTTAAATACATACATCATTGTCCCAAAATTCAAAATGCTGACCCTACAGCAACTTCTTCCCATGCTGGGCAAGGAGTGTTGGCTGGTAACTCTAGATCTCAAGGAGGCATACCTGCACGTCCCCATTCGACCAATCTGCAGAAGATACCTCAGATTTCTTGCAGGATCAGAGCACTATCAATTCTCAGCATTGCCCTTTGGCTTGTCTACTGCGCCCAGAGTATTCACAAAATGCCTGGCATCAGTAATCGCCCATTGCAGACTACAGGGAATTCAAATTTACCCATACCTGGACGACTGCCTGCTACAAGGGGACAACAAAAGCAAGCTGACAACAGATTTACAAAGGGTCATTTACTTGCTACAAGCACTGGGATACACAGTCAATTTACAAAAGTCAAGGCTGATGCCATCCCAAACAAGGACATTCTTGGGCGCGGAATTGGACACAGTAAAGCAAATGGCATTCCTAACGACAGAAAAACAAAAAGAACTCCCTCTTTACTTCTTGGCACTAACAAAACTGAACAAGTTAACAGCAAGAAAAGTACTGCAGGCCTTGGGCTTCATGGCATCATGCATAATCTTGGTCCCATTTGCCAGACTACATATGAGAAAACTACAGTGGTACCTAAAGAATTTATGGTCCCAACACAGACACAGCCTAGAAACAGAAATCCCACTAATTCCATGCTTAAAACAAGAGTTCCTATGGTGGGCTCAGGCATGCCAGTCAAACCCAGGCCTACCCTTTCGCAGATGTCAAGCAAGCCAGACCATCACAACAGACGCTTCAGACCTAGGATGGGGGGCCCACATGCAGGACAAATGCGTGCAAGGATTGTGGACACAGGATCAACTTCACCTGCACATCAACCTAAAAGAAATGCTGGCAGTAAAAATGGCAATCCAAAAGTTCAGACCATTTCTCAAAGAGGGCCAGTTGATAAGGACAGACAACACCACAGTCATGTGGTACATCAACAAACAGGGAGGCACTCATTCATACCCCCTATGCAGAATGACTTTGGAGCTGTGGACCCTGGCACTCAGCTACAACATCCAGTTACAGGCAATATTTGTACCAGGAAAAGAAAATACTCTAGCAGACATATTAAGCAGAACCACATCGGATGCCCACGAATGGAAGCTGCACCGGACATCTTCAAGACCATCTCAAAGAAATGGGGAATGCCTCAGATAGATCTATTCGCATCACCTCTCAATCACCAGCTCAAAAAATTCTGCACAAGGACATTCCACCCACTAGCATGGAAAGTGGATTCGCTCTCCTTCAGCTGGAAAGGCCTAACAGCATATGCATTCCCACCTCTTCCCTTGATACACAAAGTACTACTAAAAATCAAGGAAGAACGTCCAAGGATAATCCTGATAGCTCCAAACTGGCCAAGACAACACTGGTATCCACTGCTGAGGAACATGTCTCGGAACAATATGTGGCCAATACCCCTGATGCCTTTGATGTTAACTCAGAACAACTACAGCATCATACATCCAAACCTAAAAACGTTGCAACTGACTGCATGGAACATCACATAGCAGCAGCTAATCCAGAACTTTCACAAAGAGTTAAAGACATTATTCTTGAAGCACGCAGACCTTCAACAAGAAGGAACTATGCTGGAAAATGGAAAAGGTTTGTCATTTGGAGTACTGAAAGAGGAAAAGATGTGTCAAACATAGATATGCCTAACATTCTGGAGTATCTGGCCGAACTTCTTCATTCAGGCCTGTCCTACTCCTCCAGCAAGATACATGCATCAGCTATTTCAGCAGAATACAGCTTTGATCCACCTGTTTTTTCGCACCCTTTGCTCAGGCAGTTCCTCAGAGGAATCAAGAATGTAAAACCTCCAAGGAAACCACCATTACCAACTTGGGACTTAAACTTT
Source organism: Protopterus annectens (assembly GCF_019279795.1). Taxonomy (NCBI): domain Eukaryota; kingdom Metazoa; phylum Chordata; order Ceratodontiformes; family Protopteridae; genus Protopterus; species Protopterus annectens. The sequence continues at coordinate 352,623,362 of NC_056740.1, forward strand.
GTGCTAGAAAAGTTGACACTATCACCCTTTGAACCAGCAGCAACAGCAGACCTACAGCACCTATCATGGAAAACTGCTTTCCTACTGGCAATTACTTCAGCAAGGAGGGTTTCAGAACTACAGGCCTTAATGGCAGTGCAACCCTTCCTAATCTTCCACCAAGATAGAGTGTCCATGAGGACTAATCCTACATTTATGCCTAAGGTGGTATCCAGAGTGTCTTTAAACCAGGCAATCCACCTACCTACCTTCTTTCCCAACCCACAAAACAGAGGGGAAAGAATACTGCATACCTTGGATGTACATAGACAGCTACGCTACTACTTGGACAGAACAAAAAGTAGCAGAAAGACTGACCAACTTTTTGTAGCCTATGCAACAGGAAGGGAAGGAAAAGCTATTTCCAAACAGACAATCTCCAAATGGATAGGAAATTGCTGTTATTCCTTCCATGGAAAACCAATTCCACAGAATATAAGACCTCATTCTACAAGGCCAACAGCCACTACCACAGCCTTCTTACGAGGAGTGGCAACCAAAGACATTATTGAGGCGGCTACTTGGACCTCCGTGCATACATTTGCCAAGCATTATAATTTGCCTCTATATTCCAGATCCCGAGCAGGGTTTGCCACTGCTGTACTGCAAGGGATCCTAAACACACCATAATCTACTTTTATCCTCCTCCCCTAGTTGGCTATGGTATTCTACCCAGTTGTTATGACTGCAGATGCATCCATGAAGGACATAGTACAGTTTTGTACCTACCATAAATGTAGATGTCCGAACTGGATAGCATCTGCAGTCAGGATTACCCTCCCTCCTTCCCCTCTTTGGTACTCCTAGGGTGTTTACCCTCCTAATAGCTAGCTGATGGGGGGGGAGTCTTTCATGGTGTATTTGTTTGTATATATGTACATACATGCTTATTTGTGTGTTTACCTCTATCTTTTTGGAAACATTGGCATTTATCCAAATTTTAGCCTTCAAGAGGGCTACTGGCATCTGGGGCAAGAAACACTGAGGAAAATGGCGTCGGCTGATGCCGTTATACCCGAAGACCAACAGAGATGACGTCGGGTGAAGTGCGACATCAGCCGAAGCCGGACCCGGACTTTGGAATCCGGCCGACTGAAGGGCTGCCTGACGACAGGACAACCCAGTTGTTATGACTGCAGATGCTATCCAGTTCGGACATCTACATTTATGGTAGGTACAAAACTGTACTTTTTGTACCTACCATAAATGTAGATGTTCGAGTGCTAATACAGCTGCAGTCCAGGTTTGCCTCTCTCCTTCCCCTCTAGGGGTATTCTTTCATGGTGTATTTGCTTGCAACTACTGTTTTTTGATTATATTGCATTGCATTACTTCATAATTTTATGTATTGCCTTCCTTCTGGGGGCACCTGACATCTGGGGCAAGAAAAACTGAAGAAAATGGTGTCGGCTGGTTCTTTTATACCCCTGTCGCACTGACGTCAGGGAAGAAGTGACGACAACCGACGCCGGATCTAGACTTTGGAATTCGGCCGACCAAGGACCCGCCTGACGGCAGGAGAACCCATCTGTTATGACTGCAGCTGTATTAGCACTCTAACGTCTACATTTATGGTAGGTACAAAAGTGTACTTTCTGGACTCCCACCACTCTATAGATTATGAAAAGGGCACTGTCTGTTGGAGACTGTGCCTTCCCTGTCGGGACAGATTTCAGCATCCCCGTGACCTGAGCTACCATCTGTCTCACCCCCGGGACAGAGAGTACAAAGGTCTCCGGTAACGCCTACCTTGGTAGTCTCTTCCCCGGATAATCCCCCCCCCCCCGAGGAATATCCTGTAAAAAGGAAGTGCAAGAGGAAGCACTTGGACTCCCATGAAGAGTCTTTCACTGAAAATACTGATTTCGACGAAAGGGAAGGTTCTCCCAGGTTACCCCCTGATGATGATTTCTTTGGGGACATCCTAGAAATCTTGAAACGGAGGGTTGGCTGGTCCTCCTCCCAACGTTCCTTAGAGGAATCTGTATACCTGGAGGCGTTTTGTGCTCAACCCTCTAAATCATGGGATCTCTCCACCAATTGACTATCTCATTAAATTGATCGCTCAGTGGGCGTGGAAGATGCCAGACACCAAAGAGCCAATCCCTAAGAGACCTGATAGTATTATCAGCCCCCAAAGCAGAACCACATTGGGCCAAAGGAATTCCCGTTGATGCCATAGTGGTAGTGGCAACAACCAGAAAGGAACTTGCCAAGGAAAGTCCTACTACCCATCCTCTAACAAGGAGTCTAGGACTTAGATTTGAGAAGTGCGTTTATGCTTCATTGACCTTTGCTCCAAGGACCTTGAATTATGTGGTGCACTTTACAAGACTACAGACAGATCTGGTCAAGGAACTTTTGGATACCCTCGGAGTAGTGGCTGAAGGGGTACTAGATAGTTACTTCTCAGCTTGCAACCCTAGAAGCAATTTCTAACTTGGCCATGAGGCTTGTTGCCCATGCAGCTGAAGGGATGACTAGGGCAGTGGTTCAGGCTTAGCCATTAGAATGCAATCCTGGATGCACTTGCACGAATTTACGGAGCCATTTAAAGCATCTTTCGTCAACGCTCCATTTGATAGATCTTCCCTCTTTGGTCCCATTGTAAAAGGTACTCTAGCCAGATGTGAAAAAGACTGTAAGATCTTTCCGCTATTGGCATACATTTCTCCACTTCTCAGCGACCATATTCTAGGAAGCAGAGAAGTGGGGGACTATATAGCTTAAAACATCCAAAGGGCCTTTCCAGGTTACATGAGGCAAAGACTTCCCCATAGGCACAGGATGAAGCAATGGAAGACGCTGCCCTAGAGGCAGAAATGGACCGCAGAATCAGGGATCCAGCGAGACCACCTCTGGAGTTTCCTACCAGCACCCCTGAATGGGTGCCTGATTGCCTGCCTCTGGAGGCAGTCCGGGGATGGCTTTCTCTGCACCAGTCTGCTTGGCAAATGTTAACAGACAAATGAGTGCAGGGAGTTATATCCAAGGGTCAAAGTTATATATTCGAACATCCAAAATGTTGAGTACCATATGGTCAAGACCATATGTTCGACATTCGAAAGTTCGAATATATAATAAAAAAAAAAAAAAAAAAAAAGAAAGAAAAACACACCTTAAGAGTGCGAGCAGGGGGGCAAGCCGCCTGCACCTCCCCACACCACCCCCCATCTTAAATATACCAACTCCAAGACCGCACTTCAGCACAGAAAAGGGAAATTCTCCCATTCTGCACCATATGGCGCTGTTAAGTCAGTCTTCGAACACTTGAAATGTCGATCATATTGTGTCGACCATATGACGTTTGACATTTCCAGCGTTCGAAGATTTGACATAGACCCATATCCAAAGGTTACCAAATTCCTCTATCACAACCCCCAAAACCCCAGAAAAAAATTCCCAGACATACCACCCAGTCTCTAGGAAGCAGCAATTTTAGAAATTCAAAACCTGCTAAGCAAAAGAGTCAGCCAGAAAGTCCCACCAGACCAGAAAGGATCTGGATTTTACTCGAGATTCTTTAGTGCCCAAGAAAACAGGCAACTGGATACCCGTCTTGGATTTCGGCCAGTTCAACAAACCAAATTCTGGATGGTCATTGTTCAGTCGATACCTCTGTTTCTGGAAAAAGACAAGTGGATGTGCTCTATCGACCTCCAAGACCCTTCTTACTACATAGAAATGGAAAAGTGCTCCAGGTGTTTTTTGTGCTTCCAGCTGGGAGCCAGTCATTTCCAATTCCGAGCACTGCCCTTTGGACTCACCACAGCCCCCAGCTTATTTACCAAATGCATGGCAGTGGCAGCAGCTCATCTAAGACTGCAAGGGTTTTGAGTATTTCCATATCTCAACAATTGGCTCCTCACTGCTGCCACCAGGCGTCAGTTAAAAAGGGCAAGAGATTACACCATACATCTATTCATCTCTGGGAATAACTGTAAACTTCGAAAAGTCCGCACTTCAACCCACTCAAAAACTGGACTTCATTGGAGTTCACTTGGACACCGTCTCTGGAATTACATCTCTCCCTTCATAAAAGCTACAATGTGTAAAATCACAGGTCAGTCAATTTCTACACAGCAAGAATTCAGCAAAATTAGATGTTCTTTGTGTTTCACTGTTGCAGTCATCACTTGTGGGTTATTCCTGCTGGATACCCCTTGGTCGGCCCGAATACCAGAGTCAAGCTTTTCCCCTGCACCGGCTGCTGTCGCCTGTGGACTGACTGGAGGTCGTCAGTGGTATAAAGGAGAGCAGCAGGCACTATTACATCAGTCTTTGCCGTGGAGCCTGAAGCAAAAGCAGTTTGCACAAGTGCCGGTCGGTCATTGCCGGAGTGGAAGTTGAATCTGAAAAGGGCTAAAGCTAAGTTCCCCGTTGAGGACCTTTTTTTTGCACTAACCAATGTCCGAAAAAGTCAATAATTGTATCCACTGTGGAAAATTAAATACCACACCGAGACTTCCATACCTTGTGTGTTACTTGTCTAGGCCCAGACCACGGCGTCCCCCATTGCAGTTCTGCGCACTTTTCAGTTCAAAGACTATTCGCCATAGAGCTGAAGTTGTAGCCTGGCATTTCTGAACTAGTACCTCGCATCACGAAATGGCATTAGTCTGTCAGCAGTCTGCGGATATTCCTAAAAAATGAAAAGATAAAGGGACAGACCACACAAACTTAAGCCTTCAGACAACCCGTCTCAGAAGCAAGTAGTCAGTTTTCAGGAATTCAGTGAGGCGCATTTGCAGCCCCTGATTCCTGACTCATTTCCTTCTTAGACCTATGCAAACATCCTTTCGGCATCCGATATGCTGCTTGGGGAATGCTTCATCATCCGATCCCTCTGTTGTCTCCGCTTCGGTTGGGTCCGGAGCCGCTATGCAGGCACCGGCTTTCATGGAGGTTATTCGCACAACAGATTCAAGGCAAAAACAGACTTCGCCTCAGACTACTGCATCCCAATGACAAATGGATTTACTAAGGTCTAAAAGCAAGACCACTCGAAAGAAAACTATCTCTAGTTGCCATCTTCCTCCTCCTCCACCGCCTCAGACTTCATTACTGAAAATGGCGGAGGACCTCATCACTTTTATCAGGGTTAGCCATACCACTCCTAAAAGAAAAGGGATACTTCTCCTGAAGTTCACGCAGAACCGGATTCTGAAATTTCTGACTACTTTGATTCAGATGAGAAGCAACAACCTCTCACCTCCTTTGAGGATTCTGATGGAGAGGAATCCTTTCCTTCTGCCCCCCCCCCCCCCGAGGATCTTTTCATTTTGGGAAACCCTGCACACTCTGAGAGCATTTCCACTGGGAAGCCCAAGATTATCCTTAGTCTAAGAGAAGACTAAGCGAGTTTCTAGATCTGCAGCTCAGACCATCTAAGCAGAAACTACTTGGAGCCCCACGAGTGGAAACTCCAAAAGAGGACATTCCTCCAAATTACGTAGGCCTGGGGGACACGAAGTGGACCTCTTTGCCTCACAACACAGCAATCAGCTGCACAAATTCTGTACCAGGGAGTTCCACCCCCTAGCTTGGAAAGTGGATGCTCTCTCGCTCCAATCGACCAATCTCTTCATTTATGTGTGTCCCCCCGTCCCCCCCCCAACTCCCAAGGGTACTGCTCAAAATAAGGCATGAAGGAATAAAAGCCATCCTTATAGCACCAGATTGACTCTGGCAACATTGGTACCCCTTGCTACTCAGCCTGACCAAGGAGCCTTGTAGGCCCCTGCCATTAACTGCAGACCTCCTGACATGAGCCAGAGGGGAGATTCTGCATCCAAACCTGCACACTCTCAAACTTTCTGCATGGCTTATCCTCCAGGGACCGGGGATAACCCACAGTTGAGCAAGCAGGTCCTAGACATTATTAAGAAAGCCAGTAGGCCCAGCATCAGGAAATCTTACTCGAAGAAATGGAAAAGATTCAACTCCCGGTGCCTATCAAAAGGTCGCAGCAGCTCCCAGCCAGACCTCCCACTTATTCTGGACTACCTAGTGGGGCTACTTAACAAGGGCTTCTCCTTTTCTTGCATTAAAATCCACGCCTCTGCCATTTCAGCACACTTTCATGCCAAACAGCCTGTCTTTTCTCACCCTTTGATTAAGCAATTCCTCAGAGGTGTAACATTAGGCCCCCTAGAAGGCCACCCACTCCAGCCTGGGACCTGAACTGTGTCTTAGAAAAACTGACTTTGCCTCCCTTCGAATCAGCTGCATCAGCAGACCTAAAAACTGCCTTCCTCTTGGCTATTACATCAGCTAGGAGGTGTCATAACTTCAAGCACTCATGGCCACTAAACCCTTCATTATCTTCCATGCAGACAGGGTGTCTCTCGGGACCAATCCCACATTCGTACCAAAGGTAGTATCAGATGTGACCCTAAACCAGGCTGTACATCTCCCCACCTTTTTTTCCAAACCCTCTGATTAAAGGGGAGAGAATTCTGCACACACTGGATGTGCACAGACAGTTAAGATACTACCTGGACAAAACAAAGTCCATTAGGAAGACTGATCAATGTTGGTCAGCTTCACCCCAGGGAAAGAGGGGAAGCCTATCTCCAAAAAGACCATTTCAAAATGGGTATCTCACTACATACAGTTCTGCTACACCTTTCATGGAAAAGCTCCTCCAAAATCTATCAGAACATATTCCAGTAGGGCAGCCTCTACTTGTACTGCCTTCCTTCGAGGAGTACCCACCAGGGACATCCTGGAAGCTGACACTTTGATCTCGGTCCACACCTTCATCAAACACTACCACCTGCCTCTGTTCTCCAGGGCTCGGGCATGCTAGCTCAATCCTAGGAATTTCATACTTCTATCCTCCCTTCCTCAGCTTTGGGAATCCTCCCACAAGTGATGACTGCAACAGTGAAACACTAAGAACATAGTACAGTTGTGTACACTTAGTTGTCAGAGTGTATTCACTGTTGCCGTCCTAGTTTCCCTCTCACCTTCCTCCTTAATCTTGGAGATTAGCTGTCATTCTTGTTACCTTTGGCCACCAGAGGCTCTTTAAAACATTTCCTTCAAGGGGCTCCTACAGGTTAGGGCAAGAAAAACTGATGTAATGGTGCCAGTTTCTCTCCTTTATACCACTGATGACGTGACGTCAGTCCACAGGCAACAGCAGCTGACGCAGGGGAAAAGCTTGACTCTGGTATTCGGGCCGACCGAGGGCTACCCAGCAGAGAACCCACAAGTGATGACTGCAACAGTGAATACATTTGAACATCTACATTTATGGTAAGTGTGCACAACTGTAGTTTCTTCAAACCTTAGGCTCCATGGCAGCAGCAATCACTAGTTTCCTTGGCGAGGTATCACATGTGGATATTGCAGTGGTTATTAGCGTCCTAATGGTCTCTCATTTACTAACCAATGTCTCAACTAATTCTGATTACCAATCGTTGCAAGCACGGCGTGTTGTGGTGGCTACACTCCAGACAGATTCTCGTGGGTCATCCTTTCATTTTCCCCTAGCCCCACGCCACAATGACCATGGATGCTTCCCAGATAGGGCCGGGGGGGGGCATTATCTGGGAAAGACAGCCCAAGGCACATGGTCTCAGTTGGAGGCCAACTTGCATATCAGTGTACTAGAGATGAGGACAGTGCCGTTAGCATTGCAAGCATTCCAAGATGTCCTTCCTCTAGGAACAGTAGTGATTCAGACAGACATGTCAGTCTGGTACCTAAACAAGGAGGAACCATATCTTACCCGTTGTGTCGAGAAGCACTCGGAGTTTGGAATTGGACGATTTCTTCCAACCCAGAATGTGCACTGCTATGAGAAAGTGGGAGTTCCAGTGTGATAGCGGACAAATTAATTAGAACTATTCTCTTGCCTCACGAGTGGTCTCTCAATCCAGCAGTGGCAAACATTTTTCACCACTGGGGCCAACCTTGCTGTGATATCTTTGCCTCCCCTCTAAACAAGTGCAGAAGTTACTTTGCCCTAATCCTCCCTCAAGGGGAGTCACCCAGAGATGCTCTTTTCCACGGTTGGCCTCCCAGTCTTCTATATGCCTTTCCCCCCCAATTCCTCTCATTTCACAGTTCCTGAAGAAAGCCAAAAGGACGGAAAACTCCATAATCCTCATTGCTCCCTTCTGGCCTAGACAAGTTTGGTTTCCCTTCCTGTGGCCTCATTTAATTCGGGAACCATGGATTCTGGACCAAGTTCAATATTTACTGTCTCATCTGGAGGGCATGGTACATCTGAATCTCCAAAACCTCAAGCTCACTGCATGGCTTCTCCAGTTCCCATGATTGCCAGGCATCCTTCTCTTTCCTCACCTGTCCGACAAATTATCGCTCATCACAAATTGTCTACAAGGAAATTATAGCAAAGCAAATAGGAAAAATTACTAGATGGGCTCTGGACAATGGAATAGATACATATTCAAGTCCTATCCACAAGGTATAATATTTTTTAGCTTTATTTTAAATTGTTGCTGTACAGGAACCCAACTGGTAAAGTGCATCTAGCTGCAATGTAAACTTTCATACAGGACTGGAGGGTGCTCCTCTGATGTCACACAAACTGTATAAAGCATTCCTAAAAGGTCTTCTAATGCTAAGACCTCCATTTAGAGAACATTTTCCCCCTTGGGATTTAACTGTGGTCCTTCAGGTCCGGACTCAGAACCCCTTTGAACCATTGGCAACTGGTGATTTAAAATGTCTGTCTTGGAAAACCCAATTTTTGGTGGCTATCACTTCTGCCAGAATAGTCTCAGAACTTTAGGCCCTATTGTGCCAACCTCCTTTTTGCCCAAGGTTGTATCTGAGACTAATATTCATAAAACTTTACAGCTACCAGTCTTTTTCCCAAATTTTTCAAACAAGGGAGAATATGCTCTTCATCTTCTTGATGTGCACAAACAACTATGTTTGTATCTTCACAGGACGAAAGTATTTAGAAAATCAAACCAACTTTCCATGGCATTCTCTCCTCTCCATCTAGGTAACCCAGATGTCCTTCAAGGATGCATCTGCAGACCTTACAAATGGGTTGTCCTGTCGTCAGGCAGCCCTTCGGTCGGCCGGATTCCAGTCTGGGTCTGGCCTCGGCTGGTGTCGCACTTCACCCGACGTCATAGCTGCAGTTCTTTGGGTATAAAGGCATCAACCGACGCCATTTTCCTCAGTCTTTCTTGCCGCGTGGCGCCCGAAGCAGAAGCTGTTCGCAAGTGCCGGTCGGTCAGAACCAGAGATTACTACTACCGAATACTTCTACTACTACCGAAGACTTCTAAAAAGCTAAGTACCCCGTTGGGGACTCTTTCTTGCCTCAGCCGATGTCAGAAAAAGTGAATAACTGTTAAACTTGTGGGAAACAAATACCTCATAAAGATTTCCACTCTTACTGCTTACCTTGTTTAGGCCCAGACCACGACATAGCAGCTTGTCTAGCCTGTGCTTCTTTTAACCGACGGACGCTTAGACGTCGGTCGGAATTTGCTGAGGAGTTTTTCGGCTCCGCTTTTGCTTACATTATGCCGTCGGATCCTCAGACTACACAAATTTCTAAAAAGCGCAAGGAAAAGGACCGACACTCGCGGTCCGCGGTTTCGGCCGAAACCCCAGTTAAGCCAACCGCAAGTGTCTGTGTTTCGGCTGAAACCGAGCTCTCGGTTCTTCCTTCAGCCGAAAGCTTACCTCCTACCGAGGCCTCATCCAACCTGGTTGAATCGGCTACTGAAATCCCACCTGCTCTTGCAGGTTCCCAGGATTTATCTGATACTATCCCCTCTGATATTTCAACCCCTGCACGTGGAGCTGCTAGGCCACCTGCAACCATGTCGATTAAGGCCTTTGCCAGGGCTAAAGTGGCTAAATCTGCCAAAACTGTGCCTGCTAAGACCCCCTCTCACAGGCCTAGCCCTAGTTCACAAATGCTTACTCTAGCAGAGGATCTCATTTCTTTGATCCGGGGATCCCAACCTCACCCAGACAGGGCCTCTCACCCACCTCCAGAGAAGAGGCCTAGAGCAGAGCCCCCTGAGCCAGTTTCTGCAGATGACTCCTCTGATGATTCAGATAATTCAAACCCTCCAGAGGACCCTTTCTCCCCTTATGAAGACTCTGATGCTGAAGAGTCCATTCCTTCTGCCTCTCCGCCTGAGGAATTTTCCTTTGGGGAAACCTTGCATGCTATGAGGGAACAATTTCAGTGGCAGGGCCAGGATTTTTCAGACTCTAGAAAAAGGCTTAGAACCTTTCTGCATTTACCACAGCATAGGCCTTTAGCCATCCCTCCAGTTCTTACTGTTGTGGATGATGCATTTAATGATGCTTGTACTGCTCCTGATTCACTTCCTCCGGCCCCTGCTAAGCCCGATAGGTACTACAGGGTTCCGGACACACATTATCATTTGTATAAGGCTCCTTTTGCAGATCCCGAAACTATATCTCCCAGGGACCTAAGGCTGTAGCAGCTACCTCTGCCAAAAACCCCCTCCCCTCTGAAAGGGAATCCAGGGCCTTAGAGAGATGGGGTAAAAAAGTTTACACTTCTGCTACTCTTTCAGCTAGGGCCTTGAACTGTCAATTCCACATGATCCAGTATCAAGAATTTATGTTAGACCAGTTAACTAAAAAGCTGTCCTTGGATGAACCATTAGACAAAAAATCTGTTCAGGAAATGGTACATAACATTCAGCAGGTCAGTAACCATTCCTTAAAATGCGGCTATGATGCACTGGAGGCTTCCTTTAGATCAGCCATGACTGGCACAGTGATCAGAAGACATGCATGGTTAAAAGAGCAGGCCTTACCAGATCATGTTAAATCAAAGCTACTAGATGCTCCAATGGACAAGATCAATTTGTTTGGCTCTCCTGCACAACAGGTGCTGAAGAAGATGGAAGAGAAGGCAAAATCTGTCCAGACAGTTCTTACAGGTCCAACCTCCAAGGTTTAGCAGGAATTGGCCCTCCAAGAATTGGTCCTTTCCAGACACCTCCAGAGCTCAGAGAGGCAGGAATAGGCGCTCAAGAGGCAGGGGTCAATCCAGAGGTGCCTACAGGGGACGTCAGTGGCAGGCTAACAACCAGCGAGGTACAGCCACAGATACAGCCACCACCACTACTACCGGACAATCACAGTGACTTGGCTCTAGCACCGCCTACCAGGGAACAACGAGAAGCACCCTTAGGCGGGAAGCTAGCCTTATTTTCAGTAAACTGGCATTACATCACAGGAGACAAGTGGATTTTGCAGACAATAGACCAAGGTTACAGGTTTCACTTCCATACTCTACCAAGGAAGAGAGGAATGCCAAACCTACCTCCAAATCAAAAGGCAGAAGCTCTAAAGCAAATAACTCACTTACTAAGGATGAGAGCTGTAGAAAAGGTACCATCTATGGAGCAAGGACAAGGATTTTACTCCAGGCTCTTCCTGGTACCAAGAAAAGAAAACCAATGGAGACCTATTCTCGACCTGTCCGCTTTAAACACATATCTCATTGTCCCAAAATTCAAAATGCTGACCCTACAGCAGCTTCTTCCCATGTTGGGCAAGGAGTCTTGGCTGGTAACTCTAGATCTCAAGGAGGCATACCTGCACGTCCCCATACGACCAAAATTGCAGAAGATACCTCAGATTTCTTGCAGGATCAGAGCATTATCAATTCTCAGCATTGCCCTTTGGCTTATCTACTGCGCCCAGAGTGTTCACGCCATGCCTGCCATCAGTAATTGCTCTCTGCAGGCTTCAGGAATTCAAATCTACCCTTACCTGGACGACTGCCTGTTACAAGCGGACAACAAAAACAAACTAGCAGAAGACTTGAAAAGGGTCATTTATCTACTGCAAGCCCTGGGATACACAGTCAATATAAAAAGTCAAGGCTGATACCATCCCAAAGGATAACGTGTTTGGGTGCAGAGCTGGACACATCAAAACAAATGGCATTCCTAACAGTAGAAAAACAGGAGCAACTCCCTCTCTACTTCTTGGCATTAACAAAAAAGAACCAGCTAACAGCAAGAAAAGTCCTGCAAGCCCTGGGTTTCATGGCATCCTGCATAATATTGGTTCCACATGCCAGACTGCATATGAGAAAGTTACAGTGGTACCTAAGGAATTTATGGTCTCAGCACAAGCACAGCCTAGAAACCCAAATTCCAATAATCCCATGCCTGAAGCAAGAATTCAAATGGTGGGCTCAGGCCTGTCAATCAAACGAAGGACTGCCCTTCCACAGCACTCAACCAAGCCAGACCATCACAACGGACGCCTCAGACCTCGGTTGGGGGGCGCACATGCTGGACAAGTGCATACAAGGCTTATGGACTCAAGACCAGCTGCACCTACACATAAATCAAAAGGAAATGCTGGCAGTAAAACTGGCAATTCAGACATTCAGACCATTTCTTCGACAAGGTCAACTGTTGATAAAGACAGATAACACCACAGTTATGTGGTACATCAACAAACAGGGAGGCACACATTCGTACCCTCTATGCCGGATGGCAATGGACCTCTGGAATGTGGCCCTGAGCTTCAACATTCAGTTACAAGCAATTTTTGTGCCAGGAAAAGAAAACATACTAGCAGACATACTAAGCAGAACAACCACGGATGCCCATGAATGGATGCTGCATCCGGACATATTCAAAGCCATTACAAGAAAATGGGGACTACCAGAAATAGACTTATTTGCATCCCCACACAATCACCAACTGAAGAAATTCTGCACAACGACGTACCACCCACTTGCTTGGAAGGTGGACTCCCTATCTTTCAGTTGGAAAAACCTGACAGCATATGCATTCCCACCACTTCCTTTGATGCACAAGGTGCTATTGAAGATCAAAGAAGACCGTCCAAGGATCATCCTGATAGCTCCAGACTGGCCAAGGCAACATTGGTACCCATTACTGAGGAGCATGTCTCGGGAACAAATATGGCCTCTACCCCTGGTTCCCCTACTGTTAACACAGAACAACTACAGCACCCTGCATCCAAACCTGAAAACACTGCAGCTGACTGCCTGGAACATTGCATAAGACCAAATAACCCAAGTTTATCCCAAAGGGTTAAAGACATTATCTTGGAGGCTCGCAGGCCCTCAACAAGAAAAAATTATTCAGCAAAATGGAAAAGATATCACATGTGGAGTACTGCAAAAGGAGAAAATGTGTCACTGGTAAACATAGCCAACATCCTGGAATACTTGGCAGAGCTCTTCCACAACGGCCTGTCCTACTCTTCCATTAAGATTCATGCATCAGCTATTTCAGCAGAATACAACTTGGATCCTCCAGTCTTCTCACATCCTCTGCTCAGGCAGTTTCTGAGAGGAATTAAAAATGTAAAACCACCTAGGAAGCCACCATTGCCAGCATGGGACTTGAACTTTGTGCTAGAAAAGTTGACACTCCCTCCTTTCGAACCAGCAGCAACAGCAGAATTACAATACTTATCATGGAAAACTGCTTTCCTGCTTGCAATCACTTCAGCAAGAAGGGTATCTGAGCTACAGGCATTAATGGCAGTACAGCCCTTCCTGATCTTCCATCAAGATAGTGTCCATGAGAACTAATCCTACTTTTATGCCAAAGGTGGTCTCCAGGGTATCTTTAAATCAAGCTATCCACCTACCTACATTCTTCCCCAACCCACAGAACAGGGAGAAAGACTGTTGCATACCTTGGATGTACATAGGCAATTACGTTACTACCTGGACAGGACCAAGAGCAATAGAAAAACTGACCAGCTACTGGTAGCATATGCAACAGGAATGGAAGGAAAAGCAATTTCAAAACAGACAATCTCTAAGTGGATAGGAAATTGCATTAGATTTTGTTACTCCTACCATGGGAAGAAAACTCCAGAAAACATCAGGCCTCACTCTACAAGGGCTACAGCCACTACCACAGCTTTTCTACGAGGAGTGGCTACCAAAGACATTTTAGAGGCTGCTACTTGGAGCTCCGTGCATACATTTGCCAAGCATTATAATTTACCTTTATACTCCAGATCCCGAGCAGGTTTTGCCACTGCTGTTTTGCAAGGGATCTTAACTACACCATAATCTTATTTCTCCTCCTCCCCCAGTTTGGCTATGGTATATTCTACCCATTTGTAAGGACTGCAGATGCATCCTTGAAGGACATAGTACAGTTTTGTACCTACTATAAATGTAGATGTTCGATAGGCATGCATCTGCAGTCAGGATTACCCACCCTCCTTCCCCTCTGTGGTACTCCTAGGGTATTTGCCCATCTTGTAGCTAGCTGGGGGAATCTATTATGGTGTATTTGTTTGTATATATGTACATACATGCTTATTTTTTTTGTTTGCTCTCTACTATTTGGAACCATTTGCATTTATCCAAATTTAGCCTTCCTAGAGGGCACCTGGCATCTGGGGCAAGAAACACTGAGGAAAATGGCGTCGGCTGATGCCTTTATACCCGAAGAACTGCAGCTATGACGTCGGGTGAAGTGCGACACCAGCCGAGGCCAGACCCAGACTTTGGAATCCGGCCAACTGAAGGGCTGCCTGACGACAGGACAACCCATTTGTAAGGACTGCAGATGCATGCCTATCGGACATCTACATTTATGGTAGGTACAAAACTGTACTTTTCTCAGGTTGCCTTGGCCAAGTGGCTTAGAGATTGCATCACGTTCATTTATTATTCTAAAGGACTCCATCTCCCAAAAACAGTTCAAGACCATTCTACAAGAGCAGTAGCTACTTCTGCAGTTGTTCATGCCAAAGCTTCTTTAGATGACATTTGTGCAGCAGCCACTTGGTCTTCTCATCATACCTTTATATCTCATTACAAATTAGGTCAGGTCTCAAGGGGATGAGTATCCTTTGGCTCTATGGTGCTTTAGAAATATTCTTCTGTGAGACCTCCCGGGGCTAAAGTAGCTGGGGACTCTGTACCCCTGTCAAGGACTGAGTGAAGATTGATATCATCAAATAAAGAAGTCATGTCCTACCATAACGTTCAGTCTGTTATCGATCTTCACCAATCCTTGACATCCCCACACTCCGCCCCCCCATCCTGAGACTCTTAGTAGACGGAATTTAGACCTTGGCTAGCTTTCCTTTAAGGACTCTTACTTGACCTCAGTTACTATAATTATGCATTTTTGACCTTTACATGTCTGACTGTGACTCCTTGGCAAACTCGATCTGAGATGATCCTGATCTCTGTGAGGAGTATTATGGGCAGAGCCTGGTTCAAGAGTTTAGAGAGCGTGAGCTGAAGTAAATGGCAGTCTCAGTTCCGAGGTTTGGAACCGAACCCACGAGCAAGGATTGGTGAAGATAATCAACACAGATGGAACGTTAGGTAAGACATAACTTTTTACTGTTGCAGTACAAATTTCTCTCCCACCATCCAGTCCCCCCTCCTCCCGGGACTTCGCAGTATTGGAGTGGGATATCTTTTTCTCATGCATATTTGCCCCTTTCTCCCTCTTCGTTTCACAGAGCCTCGGGCCTGCTCAGGTCTGGTAGTGCTCGAAACACCTGACCCAGAGACACCTCTTTAGGTTTTTTTTTAGGTTAGATAGGGGTCTTCCCTTTTCCCCCTTTGACCTTGTTCAGGAAGGGATCACTGTTCTGCTACTGTTCTTCTCAAGAAAGAATGAAAGTTGGTGTAGAGATGTCTGCTTTAACCAATGAGGGTTATGACATCCTTGAGGAGTGGGCTTCCTTCCGGCCTGGTGGAGGAAGAGTGCCAAGTTTTCGAAGTTGGATTTCATGTCAGACCTTGTGCTGCAGTAATACTAGTAATTAGCACTGTATTAGTGATGCACTCAAACAGTTACTATCATGGGAAGTTCTTGCACAATTGTACTCTTATGAATGAGCCATGTTTTTCAAAAGACACTTGGGAAAAGTGAACTTGAGTCTTTCTAGGCCAGTGTGTTCCTAAACTTTAACTGCTACACCTAAAAGCTGCAACTTCTACAAAGAATGATTGGGTTATCAGGCATAACTGATGTATCTCAGTGTGCAAGAAATTCATCTTTCGAGCGTCTTTTGTGAGGAGTATTACTTATAACAAGCTGATATGGTTGATAACGATAACTCAATCAATGTGAAGTTGTTAATTCTCGCCGTTTATTCTCACTGATGGGTTTGGAGCCGATCCTCTGCTCCGACACGGCAGATAGCAAAGCTCAAGGTTTGCCAGTAGCTAGAGACCAAGTCCCTTATCCCATGATGCACTGCTGGAATTACCCCAGATCTAGTTTGCTGCGGCACAGATCTCGACGTTCCAGATAGCTCGGACCAATATTTTTCTATAGATTTATCTATTTGCAAGTTTTAAAAACTTTTTTCTTGACTTTCTTGTTAGGATAGTTTATACCTGTGTTGGCTTGTTTTTTCTATAGAGTTGACCTTGTATTTAACCACATTCTTAGGTGTGGTTTGCTAGATAATTTCTAGAGTGTGTTTCAATTGTTAAATTTGTCTAAATTTATAATAGAGATGTCTGATGAGAGAGAAGCCACATCCTAAATCTGGCTTCAAAAGATGTCCGGATTGTGGACAAAAAATGTCAGTCACTGACTGGCATGTTCAGTGTGTTTATTGTCTGGGGGCATTACACCTCCAAGACTCTTGTAGCATCTGTCACTTCTTCTCTTCCAGGGTACTTTTAGAGAGAAGGAGGAAATTGGGGGATGGGGGTTTACTTCAGCACCCCTTCTTGGAAGCACTGGGTGACCAGGATGGTGCTAGTAGATCCTCAGTCATCCAAATCTTCATGTGACTCAAAAGCATCGAAAAAGGCTAAAAAAAATGGAGGGTGTAGGGTCATCGGTTCCACTGTCCTCAGAACAGTGTCCCTTCTGTTCAGAGCCAGCTCACAGCTTTGGAGCCTGTTTCTGAGATTCCCTCATCTCCTCTCCAATCAGCACCCTCGGTGCACTCCTCGAAGTCTTCTGTCTTCCTCTCAGATCTGGATATGGACCAGTTGGTGCAGAAGCTTTTACGGGCACCATGCCTTGCCAAATTGTTGTCTGCTCCGATGCCTTCATCGGAGCCGAAGACCATTAACCCAGACTTGAATACTCCTCCGAGCTGTACTGGACTATCGGAGCCAAAGGAGGCCCAACCTGATGGTTGTTGAGCCTGTGGAGCAGAGACCTGCTCCGATGTTATCGGTTCCATCCACTCAGACGTCCTTGGCACTGACCAGGGACTCTAGGAGCCGACACTCTCCTGTCAGGTCCAGAGAGGATAGTCGTACTGATTTGTCAGTGCCGACTCTTCCTCTCGGGGCTTCGGCTCAGATGAGCTCGGCTCCTACCTCGGGCTCAGAGTCCATGGCCTCGGTGCAGGAGGATTGGACTGTCCCTTCTGATCCGTCTACCCCTTCTCGTCGGAGCCATGGTGCGTTCGATGCCATGAGGACAGTCCTGTCTCCAAAGGCATCAGGTCTGGCTTCCTCCTCCCCTCAAGCGCCTGTGTCCGCTCCTGCTTCTACCGGTCCACCCAAGCGTAGAGACCCTGAGCCTCAAGTAAACCCACAGGGCGCACCCTGCTCTTCTGAAACCTCCCCAGATCCCCCCACTGAGGAGGTACCCAGGAAGAGACTGTGCAAGAGGAGGCACTTGGACTCCCCACAGGAGTCTTTGACATCTGACACTGACTTGGATGAGTCAGAAGAGTCCCCTCGATCCCCCTGTGAAGATATCTCCTTTGCGGAGATATTAGAGATCCTTAATCAGAGGGATGGTTGGCAGTCCAAAAGCCCTACTGAAGACGAGTCGGTGCTCTTGAAGGCTTTCGGGTCTCAATCTACCACTTCTTGGGTGTCTCCGCCTTACGATGATTTCATGGAGCTGATCTCTGTAAAGGTGCGGGAGTCTCCCGAGGGACAGGTTCCATGGCTTCCGAAGCCAAATAAGTTCATCTCTGCCCCAGTGGACAAGGCCTTTTTGACTAAGGGAGTGCCTGTTGATGCCATGGTGGTGGCGGCAGCCACCAAAAAGGAAACATCTGAGACGTCCTCATCTATCCATCCTCCTAACAGAGATTCTAGTATCATGGATAGATATGGGAAACGCATGTTTAGTTCAGCGACTTTTTCCCTTCGATCACTGAACTATTTAACCTATTTTACAAGACTACAAAGATCTCCTGAAAGAGCTAGGAGATGCTCTCCAGGGTATGGTAGCTGCAGGGGTTGCCGACAAAGTTAACACTCATTTCGCTACCCTAAACTCAACTGTGAACTTTTCCATGCGTCTTGTATCTTACGCAGCTGATGGTTCGAGTAGAGCCGCTAGTTCAGGCATTGCCCTGCGTTGACAAGCCTGGATGTGTCTCTGTTCCTTTGCAGAGCCTTTCAAGTCTTTTTATCAACACCCCATATGATGGCTCATCCCTGTTTGGGCCCAAGGTAAAGGAAACTCTAACCAGGTGTGAGCAGGAAGGCAAGACTCTATCTGCCGCTCGAGTCCATTTTTCTACCCTTACTCGGCCCTATCCCAAGGGCCTAACGGCGGAAAGATGTGGTTCCGAAAAGCACAGGGAGAAACCCCTCTAGAGGCAGAGGAGAGGGTTATAATGGAAGACTCCGCCTGCACGGCGGGGGGGGGGTCCGCAACAACAGGGTGACAGTGGCCAGTTCTCTGGTCAGCCCTACCAGCGCTCCTCAAAGGAGACCCGGCTGCCTGGCTAAGCATAACATCTGATACCTGGGTACAAAGCATCATTTCCAGAAGGTACTTCAAACTGTTCTCTTCCCTCCCACTCCTGAAAACAGAATCCCGGATGTTCCACCCAGTCTCAGGGAACAAGCCACTATAGAGGTCCGCAAGTTGCTAGAAAAGAGTCATCCAACCAGTCCCAGCAGACCAAATTGGATTCTGAACTTACTCGAGATTCTTTCTTTTTGGTTCCAAAGAAAACAGGGGACTGGAGACCTATCTTGGATCTCAGCAGACTCAACCAATTTGTACAAAAGAGAAGTTCCAAATGGTCACGCTTCAGGCCATTCTTCCCTTTCTAGGGAAAGCGAATGGATGTGCTCCATTGATCTCAAGGACTGGTACTACCACATAAAGATGGACAGACACTCCAGAGATCACTTGCGTTTCCAGCTGGGAGCCAATCACTACCAGTTTTGAGCTCTGCCCTTTGGTCTCACTACAGCCCTCAGAGTGTTCACCAAATGCATGGCAATGGTCACTGCTCACCTGAGACGTCTAGGATTCCAGGTGTTTCCATATCTAGACGATTGGCTCCTCACCGCTACCACCAGGCATCAATTGATTCAGGCAACGCAATCTATTCTGACACTCTGCCACCACTTAGTACAGTCAATTTCAAAAAGTCTGCCTTGTCGCCATCGCAGCATACTGTCTTTATAGGAGCAGAGTTAGATACCTCAACCACCTGTACGTCTTCCAGTCGAAAGGGTCTCACTTCTTCGCCAGCACGTCAACTCACTGATGTCAAATAACAGAGCTACAGCCGTAGAGGTCTTGAAGGTACTAGGTTTGATGGAGGCAGCAGTTCCAGCCATTCCACTTGCAAGGATGCATATGTGAATTCTTCAATGGCTCCTGTTCGCTCAGTGGTTTTAGCAGAAATTGTCTTCTCATAAGCCATCCACCAGAAGACTATATCGCAGTAAGTGGAAAAGGCTCTCATTTGGGCAAGTATACAAAAATATTTACCCTTTCCGAGCTCCTTTGTCGTCCATTTTAGAGTTTTTGACAATGATTTTTAAGGAAGGAGCAGCAGCTGCCACAGAGTTAGCTGCCATATCTAATTTCTGCCTTGGATTGGATGGGTTAAATATTATGGCCCACAAGTTAACTAGGGTTTTTCTCAAAGGTGTTTTCACATGAGACCTCCTGTAAAAAAATCCCTTATTCTCCCTGAAATTTGAATTTTATGCTTTCTCAAATAAATTGTCCCCCTTTCGAACCAGCATCATCTTGTGATCTCAAATTTTTGTCTTGGAAAACTATTTTTCTAGTGGCCATTACTTCTGCTGGCAGTGTCAGAACTTCAAGCATCATCTATCAGACCTCCTGATATGATTTTCCATGCTGATAAAGTATCTCTCGGAACAAACCCCTACTTTTTGCCTAAAGTCTGTTCTGAGTCTAATATCAATCAGGTCATTGAGTTGCCAGTCTTTTTTCCCCAACCATTCCAGCAAATTAGAATACATGCTGCACAAACTTGATGTACACAGACAGCTCAGATTTTATCTTGATAGAACTAAGGATATTAGAAAATCAGATCAACACTCTGTATCCTTTTCGGAGGCCAGAAAAGGTAGACCAATGGCTAAAACAACCCTTTCAAAATGGTTATCGGATTGTATCTCATTTGTTCATACAAATGCTAACATACCTTTGCCACACAAACCAAAGGCTCATTCAACCAGAGCAGTTTCTATGTCTTCTGCTTTTCAAGCTAAATTGCTCCTTGATAACATTTGTGCTGCAGCCACTTGGTCTAAGCCTCATACCTTTATCACTCATTACAAAGTAGATAAGGCTTCCAGGGACAGGTCTTCTTTTGGTTCTAGGGTCCTGAAAAATGTACTCCCGTGAGCCACCCAGGATTGCGGGTGCTAGGGACACTACCCATCAGTGAAAATAAACTGCAAGATTTAACCACTTCACATTAAGAAGTTATGTACTCCCCATAATGTTCCATGTGAGTTGTTTATCTTACCTTTATTCTCACGTCCCTCCCTCCATCCCGCTCCTGACTGACAGTTGACCTAGAGGCTAGTATCATTCTGGTTCTTCAATACTTCTTCCTTCTTGGGGAGTACACCTCTTACGGGTGTGTGTGTGTGTGTGTGTGTGTGTGTGTGTGTGTGTTTATATATGTGTATGTGTGTGTATATATATATATATATATATATATATATATATATATATATATATTTATATATGTGTATGTGTATATATATATATATATATATATATATATATGTGTGTGTGTGTATATATGTATGTGTGTGTGTGTGTGTGTATATATGTATGTATATATATATATATATATATATATATATATATATATATATATATATATATATATGTGTGTGTATATATATATATATATATATATATATATATATATATATATATATATATATATATATATATATATATATATATATATATGTATGTGTGTATATATATATATATATATATATATATATATATATATGCAGCAAACAAGATCTGAGGTAATTTCAGCAGTACATCATGGGATAAGGGGCTTGGTCTCGAGCTACTGAAAAACCTTGAGCTTTGCTATTGGCTGTGTTGGAGCCGAGGATCGGCTCCGAACCCATCGGTGAGAATAAAGGTGAGATAAACAACTCGCATGGAATGTTATTGTGAGTACATAACTTATTTTTATCCACTCTGTGATTCCCAGATGCTGTGCTGTCTGACATGTTCAGTATTTGTCAAAGTAAAGTATGTTGTGTAGGGGGTAGAAGTATAAATTCATTAATTGTGTAAAATATGCATTCTTGATAGAAGATGAGACTCAATTATGAGTCATTGAAACATCCTAGCATTGATTTACATTTGCTTAGCAACATGTGCTCATAACTAACAACTTTAGTAGTCTAATACCTATGCCATGTTACGAGCAAACGACAAGATGTGAAAAATAGCAAAAGTATATTTTGCAAGATGGTTAAGCCCCGCCCCTGCACCTTTATTTTTTAGTCTTATTCCAAGATATGCATCAGAAAAAAATTAAATTGTTTTTAATACATAATTTATTTTCTTTAAGTTCTGTTTAAAAAATAGTTTTCACTATTCCCTTGAATTGCACTTCTACAGCCAAAGGTGGCAACATTCAGAAAAGGAGTATTTTTTAATGGGAAGCAGTAATTTGTAACTATGGTGACAAATAATGCCTTGCTGAGACAAGTCAGAGGCAGCTAAGCTAAAGCATTTCTAAAATTAGAGTTTCTACATCCTGATTTGCTTATGTTCTGATAGAGCTGTCTTCTTTTTAGTTTAATTACCCTACCATTAAAAAGTGTCTGGAATGTTAAAAATTATTACTTTCACTGACCATTTTATTGAGTCTTCTTCAAAGGAACCAACATTTGTATAATTTTCTTTTTTTCAAGAGTCCCACCTTTTATGAAGGAGAAAGTGTAATCCTTTTTAACAAAGTTGAATGGAAAGCAATGTGCAGTGTATTGCAAGGACTTCTGGTGGCACAGGTTTCTATTTGAGTAGTTTTTTGAGCTATTTGACAAGGGTAGGGGAAAGAACAGTATAACAAACACAACTAGTAAAGTCAATACTAAATAAAGTTGTCTAGTCGGTATAAGAACACAAATCCAGACTCTGTAACATTAGCTGTATACACCTGCTTAAAGATCATGGGCCAGATTCAGTAAGATGTACACTATGTATGTGACGTGTATTCAGGAACATTCCTACCACATTTTTTGTGCTTTCTAGTCGCTCAAAGATTTCACTAAATGTACATGTAGTCTGTAGTTTGTGATAACCTTTATGAATGCCTGTCAATATTTAAAGCTGCAAGAAAATCAGTAGGAAAACTTAAATTAGGAGGAAGAAGGTGTGTTATGCCTGTGTTGTCTGTTTGCTCGGAGCAGTGTACACTGAGTGTAGGCCTTGAGTCTAGGGGCATGTCTAAAAGTGTGAAACATTTAAGCAATAACCCACTTCTGGGTGTGGGTAATGCTGGATTTACCCACGGTTGTCTTTGTTTGGCCACTCTGGCTTTGCCCTTGTGACCAAACCACACCAACCGTGCGTAAATCCAGTATTACCCACACCCAGAAGTGGGTTATTGCTATTATACAATGACATTATTTAAGAAAAAAAATACTTACTTTTCTTAAATAGTGGCATTATATAATGCCTCCGTGCTGCCCTTCCGCAGCTGTCTGGTATTCTGCAACAGTTCTGATGTACTGCACATGTGTATGCTTACACAGTACATCAGAGCTGTGGGTGGAAGCAACAGAAAAAGCAAGATCTCTGTTGCTTTTTACAAAGTGTCTCGCTATGTTAAAGGAGTTTAACATAGCGAGACAGCTTTAAAAAAGCAACGGAGAAAGGAAGATCTCCGTTACTTTTTTAAAAGTTGTCTCGCTATGTTAAACTCCTTTAACATAGTGAGACAGTTTCTAAAAAAAAAAAAAAAAAAAAAAAAAAGACTTCTATTAATGGGAAAAGTCTGGGCAAC
This sequence comes from Protopterus annectens, assembly GCF_019279795.1. Classification (NCBI taxonomy): domain Eukaryota; kingdom Metazoa; phylum Chordata; order Ceratodontiformes; family Protopteridae; genus Protopterus; species Protopterus annectens. The sequence goes on from NC_056740.1 coordinate 352,646,627, forward strand.
TGGACCTTTTTCCATTAGTATAAGTCTTTGATTTACAACGTGCATGCTGACCAATCAGCATGCACATTTTGGAATATTAATGGAGCCAGGATCCGCCAAGTTATGCAAGTCATTAAAGTACAGGTACCATTTGATTCGGTCATAGCACATAGGGGAGTTAACCTGAGACTTGCTTCCTTGGACTGTATGAGGAGAGAGAAACATTGTTTATCTCTGGATATGTGCTTCAGGGAGGTATGTGCCTTGCATTGAGTAGCATTTACCTTCACCATGGATGATGCTACAGTATGAACAAAAGATAATTAGCTAAATTTGTGGTGTCTTTTCGGTGGGGTTTAATGTATGTCAGCATGAGAAGACATAGTTAACAGACGGTGTTGCTTTGCAAAGGATGGTATGCCCCTGTCTGTCCTAGGTTTCTGAATATTGGCTAAAACTTTATCCATAGCCTTGGTGCCTTTTTTGGGGAATGCCAAATTGACAGACCTACTGACATAGTTAATAAAACACAAAGAAACCTAAAGGTGTTACTGCTCAATGCTAGGAGCCTAGACAAGAGACTCCATACCCTGCATGTGCTCCTCATTCTGGTGAATATAGGATTTGTGTTGTTGCTGAGATGCAGTTTAAATCTGCAGAAAGTACTCTAAGTGCAAGGCTTCAGTGCATTCCACACATTTAGACCAACTGCACATAAAGGAACAAAAGGTAGAGGACTTTGTATCTGTATTAGCAACAAACATAACTCTACGTTGGTTCAGTAGGACAATACCCTGGAAATTATCCACGTGCAAATCACCATAGATGTATTTCTACACCATATCCTAGCAAGCTATATGCCCCCCTCTATGTCCCTAGAATTCCATAGCTTGTACCTAGACTTACTGGAGACGCTCGCTATTAAACCAAATAACCCTATTCATAGGAGACTTAACTACCTCTCTATAGACTGGGAAACATTCACTGCCTCATACTTGCAGGCACAATGATTCCTGGACATGACTAGATAGTGTGCACACCCATCAGAAGTTTAAACATACTGAACCTGGTACTCAACCAGTATGTGAGCGTGTCATGCCCTGGCGGGTGAGATTGGACCACAAAGGTGTCCCCTTTTGAATAAAAGTCAACTCAGTAACCTCAGCAAACCCTGTTAACAGTTGGAAACTATTCCAAAGTAAACTACACCCTGTTAAACAATAGTTTGTCAAAATTCAATGCCCCCCCCCCAGTCTAGAGTTCTCAACAACCTATGTGAAATATTTCACAGGGACCCTGTACAGCTATATAAATGGCTGTATAGAGGTTGTTCGGGCTTCTAGTAAGTACAGCAAACTCTAAAAACAAACCATGCTGGTGGAATCCTAACCTTTAATAGGGTATATAAGAAGGGGGGGGGGGTCATGGCTAAAACCTGGAAGAGAAAGTCCCATAATGAGCTCCTTAATAACAGGAAAATAATAGGACTAATTACACCCATCAAGGCCAAGTACGAGGGCAAGATGGCCTCACAGGCCAAAGACAACCACAGGACTTTCTACAGCTAAGTTTGAAACCTCAAAATGAGCACACATAAGTGTGCCAAATTGGTGATCCGTAGTGCCACCTTCACTGAGCAGAACGACATAGTGAATATGCTGGCTGACACTCCCAGCCTGCCTCCCTCCATGAAATACCTATTAGCATAACTCACCCCCCCCCCAACTCATAAGAGAGACCAGGTCCTGGCAACGCTTGCTAAGGCCAAAAACGCAGCCTCAGTGAGCCATGACAGTATCCGTGATGCTTCTAAATAGATGGAAACATGACCTGTCAGGGCCACTTGAATCATTTTTCAACTATAGCCTCAAAACAGGCTTTGTACCAGTAGAATGGTGGACTGCAACAGTTATCCCACTTCACACAGATGGACTATTAACAACCCCAAAAACTACAGTCCTGTTGGTCTGACTAGTCTAATATGCAAAGCCATGGAATGAATTATCATGGAAGTGATCAACAAAGACATAGACAAGCTTCAGACATTGGATCAAACCCAGTTTGGCTTTGTCAAGTGAAGATCATGCTTACTAAACTAGGTGGACATCTTTGAGAAGGTCAGCAAGACAATAGATGAGGGGAAAATGAAGCATATTGCGTATCTGAACTTGGTTAAGGTGTTCAATACAGTACCCCACTCCGGTATAGTTGACAAACTTGTTGAACCAGACATGAGCCTCTACATAACTTGCCGGATTGCCAGCTGGCTCACAGACAGGACCCAGGAAGTTAGAATTGGTGATTCGACCGCCTACTAAGAGACAGGTCACCAGTGAAGTAGCTCAGGGCTCCGTGCTGGGCCCTCTCCTATTTGGCATTTACTTCTCAGAGGTAAAGGTTAATGTCAAGACCCTTTGGCTAACCATGTTCACAGGTGACTGCAAATTGGCAACTGTCATGTCTTTCCTCCGACACAAACCTTATACAAGAGGGTCTAAAACAGACAAATGACTGGTGCTAAAGTCATGGACTAAAACTCTATGCAAAGAAATGCATTATAGTGCCTTTTGAGAGAACTGCCACCCAGGCTAATTACTTCATTGATAAGGCACCACTAAGAGTTGACCTAATAGACTGGGTTCTCGGAAAACATGTAGGCGGTAATCTGGCCTTTGAGTAACATGTGCCAAGGTAGTAATAAAATTAATGTCCTTCAAGGATGCATCTGCAGTCATAACATATGGGTTGTCCTGCCTCAGGCAGCCCTTCGGTCGGCCGGATTCCAAAGTCTGGGTCCGGCCTCGGCTGATGTCGCACTTTCCCCGACGTCAGAGCGTCTGGGGTATAAAAGCATCAGCCGACACCATTTTCCTCAGTCTTTCTTGCCGCGCGGTGCCCGAAGCAGAAGCTGTTCGCAAGTGCCGGTCGGTCAGATCCAGTGAATTCAGCTACCGAAGACTTCGAAAAAAGCTAAGCACCCGTTGGGGACTCTTTCTTGCCTCAGCCGATGTCAGACAAAGTAAATAATTGTTTAACTTGTGGGAAACAAATACCTCATAAGGATTTCCATTCCTACTGCCTTCCTTGCTTAGACCCAGACCACGACGTATCGTCCTGTTTAGCCTGTGCTTCCTTCAACCGACTTCAAACTCTTAGACGTCGGTCGGAGTTTGTAGAGGAATTTTTTGGAGCCGCTTTTGCTTATAAAATGCCGTCGGAGACTCCGACTTCGCATATGGTGAAAAAACGCAAGGAAAAGGACCGACACTCGCGGCCCGCGGTTTCGGATGAAACCACGGCTAGGCCTACCACGAGTGTCTCTGTTTTGGCCGAAACAGAGTCCTCGGAGATTCCTTCTTCCGAAACCATACATCCGACCACCGAGGCCCAGGAGGCCCCGGCTGAGTCGGCTACAGAACTTCCTACCGAAACCAGTGTTCAGTAAATGTCAGACACCATACCTTTGGACATTTCTACTCCTGCACGTGGGGCAGCTAGGCCCCCTGCTTCCATGTCCATTAAGGCCTTTTCAAGGGCTAAAGCTGCCAAAATATCTAAAGCTTTGCCTACCAAAACTACCTCCCAGAGGCCTTCCTCTAGTTCTCAGATCCTCAGCCTTGCTGAGGACCTTATTTCCTTAATTAGGGGTACACAACCTCACCCAGACAGGGCCTCTCACCCTCCTCCGGACAAAAGGCCCAGGACTGACCCCTCTGACCCACACTCTTCAGATGATTCCACGGATGGGTCTGAGTTGTCAGACCACCAGGAAGGGGCTTACTCGCCTTATGAGGATTCAGATGCTGAGGAATCTATCCCTTCGGCCTCCCCTCCTGAAGAGTTTTCTTTGGTGAGACTCTACACTCCATGAGAGAGCATTTTCAATGGCAAGGTCAGGATTTCTCTGATTCTAGAAAAAGATTAAGGACCTTTTTGCATTTGCCTCAACATAGGCCCTTAGCTATTCCTCCTGTTCTGAATGTAATTGATGATGTGTAGAATGATGTCAGTACAGCCCCTGATACTCTTCCTCCGGCCCCTGCCAAACCTGACCGATACTACAGGGTCCCGGATTCTCATTTCCATCTGTATAAAGCCCATTCTGCAGACCCAGAAACTATTTCTCAGGGCCCTAAAGGGGTTGCGGCCGCTACTGCCAAAAATCCTCTACCCTCTGAAAGAGAGTCTAGAGCTTTAGAGAGATGGGGAAAGAAGGTGTATACTTCTGCAACTCTTTCTGTCAGGGCATTAAATTGTCAATTTCATATGATACAGTACCAAGAGTATTTGTTAGATGAACTGAATAAGAAACCCCTAGACCATAAATCCCTTCAGGATTTGGTACACAATTCACAACATGTTAGTAATCATTTCTTAAAATGTGGCTATGATGCACTGGAGGCTTCATTTCGATCAGCTATGACTGGGGCAGTTATTCGTAGGCATGCCTGGCTGAAGGAACAATCTTTGCCAGACCATGTTAAAGCTAAACTCCTGGATGCTCCAATGGAGAAACAAAATTTATTTGGCTCCTCTGCTCAGGAGATCTTAAAAAAGGTTGAAGAAAAGGCAAAATCTGTGCAAACAGTTAAAGATTTCCTGCAAGTACAATCACCGAGATTCAGCAGAAACTGGCCTACTAAGAATTGGTCCTTTCCAGACTTGGACAGAGCCCAGAGAGGCAGGAACAGGCGCCCTAGAGGCAGAGGTCAATCGAAAGGCTCCTACAGAGGCAGTCAGTGGCAGCCTGCCAACCAGAGGAGTACTGCAACAGCAGCAACAACAACCACTGCACCAGGACAGGCTCAATGACTTAACTCTGATCACGCCTACCAGGGATCAACTGGAAGCACCCTTGGGCAGAAAGCTGGCTCTATTCTCAAAACACTGGCATTATATTACAAAGGATCCATGGACACTGCAAATAATAGACAAAGGATACAAGTTCCACTTCCACACTTTGCCAAAAAGAAGTGGAATGCCAAACCTTCCACCAAATCCGAGGGCAGAGGCTTTAAGACAGATCAGCAATTTACTTCAGATGAAAGCTATAGAAAAGGTACCATGTTCAGAACAAGGCCAAGGATTTTACTCCAGACTATTCCTTGTACCAAGAAAAGAAAATCAATGGAGACCTATTCTTGACCTGTCCGCACTGAACACTTATCTCATTGTGCCAAAATTCAAGATGCTGACCCTACAGCAACTTCTTCCCATGTTGGGCAAGGAGTCTTGGCTGGTGACTCTAGATCTCAAGGAGGCATACCTGCACGTCCCTATTCGACCAAGTTGCAGAAGACACCTCAGATTTCTTGCAGGATCAGAGCATTATCAATTCTCAGCATTGCCCTTTGGCTTATCTACTGCGCCCAGAGTATTCATAAAATGCCTGACATCGGTAATTGCACATTGCAGACTACAGGGAATTCAAATTTACCCATACCTGGACGACTGCCTAATACAAGCGGACAACAAGGGAAATTTAAAGGACTTTGCCTATGCCATACACCTGCTACAGACCTTGGGATACACAGTCAGCATCCAAAAGTCAAGACTAGTACCATCCCAAAGGATAACTTTTTTGGGTGCAGATCTGGACACAACCACCCAAATGGCCTTTCTCACAGAAGAAAAACAAAAACAACTTCCAGATTACTTCATGATTCTGACAAGACAAACTCAGCTTACTGCAAGGAAAATCCTGCAGGCCCTGGGTTACATGGCATCCTGCATAATTCTGATACCGCATGCCAGGCTGCATATGAGAAAATTACAATGGTACCTAAGGAGTGTATGGTCTCAACACAGTCACAGTTTAGAAACCTTGATACCAATCATTCCATGCCTTCAAAAGGAATTCCTGTGGGGGCTCAGGCCTGCCAGTCCAACAGAGGGTTGCCTTTCAACAAACCAAAAACAAGGCAGACCATCACCATGGATGCCTCAGACCGAGGTTGGGGAGCACACATGGAGGGCAAATGTATCCAAGGCCTATGGCCTCAACGACAGCTAAGCATGCACATAAACCAAAAGGAAATGCTGGCAGTGAGGCATGCAATAGAGGCCTTCAAACCCTTCCTCCAACAAGGCCACCTGTTAATAAGGACAGACAACACCACGGTCATGTGGTACATAAACAAGCAGGGAGGCACACACTCTTACCTTCTATGCCGGATGGCTATGAATCTGTGGGAACTATGCCTGAATCTCAATATCCAACTACAGTCCCAATTCGTGCCAGGGAAAGAAAATACACTGGCGGACAGCTTAAGCAGAACTACCATGGATGCACACGAATGGATGCTGCACCCAGACATCTTCCAACTCATAGCAAAGACATGTGGAATGCTGGAGATAGATCTCTTCGCCTCCCCACTCAACCATCAACTGAAGACATTCTGCTCAAGGACATACCACCCACAAGCTTGGAGGGTGGACTCTCTCTCTTTCAGCTGGAAAGCCCTAACAGTATATGCCTTCCCACCTCTCCCATTGATGTACAAGGTTCTACTGAAGATCAGGGAGGAACAGCCAAGAGTGATACTAATAGCTCCAGACTGGCCAAGGCAACACTGGTATCCATTATTGAGAAGCATGTCTCAGGCAAAATCATGGCCTCTTCCCCTATGGCCTCTTCTTCTGACACAGAACAATTTCAAGACCCTGCATCCCAACTTGAAAACATTGCAGCTAACTGCCTGGAAAATTCCTTAAATCCCAATCCAACTGTTTTATCTCAGAGGGTGAAGGACATTATCTTGGAGGCTCGCAGGCCTTCCACAAGGAAGACATACTCAGCTAAATGGAAGAGATTTCTCATTTGGAGCACATCAAAAGGCTCAGATGTCACAGTGGCAAACATAACACATATCCTAGAATACTTAGCAGAATTGTTCCACAATGGCCTGTCCTATTCTTCCATTAAGATTCATGCTTCAGCAATTTCAGCAGAATACAATGTGGATCCACCTATCTTCTCGCACCCTCTCCTCAGACAATTTCTGAGAGGGATCAAAAATATTAAACCTCCAAGAAGACCCCCTCTACCTGCTTGGGATCTCAACTTTGTGCTGGAGAAACTGACACTTCCTCCTTTTGAACCAGCAGCATCGGCGGATCTACAGTTTCTGTCTTGGAAAACTGCATTCCTTCTGGCAATCACCTCAGCAAGAAGAGTATCTGAGTTACAAGCATTAATGGCAGTGCAGCCATTTCTTATTTTCCACCAGGACAGAGTTTCACTAAGAACCAATCCTACTTTTATGCCAAAGGTGGTATCTAGGGTATCCTTGAGCCAAGCTATTCACTTGCCTACATTCTTCCCTAATCCACAGAATAGAGGGGAAAAACTTTTGCACACCCTGGATATACACAGACAACTACGCTACTACTTGGACAGAACAAAAACTAGCAGAAAACTGACCAACTTTTTGTAGCATATGCTACTGGGGTGCAAGGAAGAGCAATTTCCAAACAGACAATTTCAAAATGGATAGGAAATTGCATTCGATTTTGCTACTCCTTTCATGGAAAGACAGTTCCTGAAAACATCAGGCCTCATTCCACAAGGGCTACGGCCAACACTACAGCCTTCCTACGAGGGGTGGCTACCAAGGACATTTTAGAAGCTGCTACTTGGAGCTCCGTGCATACATTTGCCAAGCATTACAATCTACCTTTATACTCCAGATCCAGAGCAGGTTTTGCTACTGCAGTCCTGCAGGGGATCTTAACTACACCATCCTTTTCTTAGTACCTCCTCCCCCAGATTGGCTATGGTATTCTACCCATATGTTATGACTGCAGATGCATCCTTGAAGGACATAGTACAGTTTTGTACCTACCATAAATGTAGATGTCCGATAGGTATGCATCTGTAGTCAGGATTACCCTCCCTCCTACCCCTCTGTGGTATTCCTAGGGTACTTACCCCTCTTTTAGCTAGCTGGGGGAATCTATTATGGTGTATTTGTTTGTTTATACATGTATATAATTTTGCAAATGTTTGGAACTTTTCAGCATCTATCCAAATTTAGCCTTCCTAGAGGGCACCTGGCATCTGGGGCAAGAAAAACCTGAGGAAAATGGCGTCGGCTGATGCTTTTATACCCCAGACGCTCTGACGTCGGGGAAAGTGCGACATCAGCCGAGGCCGGACCCAGACTTTGGAATCCGGCCGACCGAAGGGCTGCCTGAGGCAGGACAACCCATATGTTATGACTGCAGATGCATACCTATCGGACATCTACATTTATGGTAGGTACAAAACTGTACTTTCTATGTCTCCCAGCTTATAAGTAAGGGCATGATATCCAGGTTCAAAGAAGTCCAATGCCGCTTTATTCAGCCCTTATCAGATCCATCTTTGAGTATAATTCTTCCTTCAGCATGTACCTGAAAAAACGTAGGCAACAGTTGGAATGCCTGTAAAGGTTCCTCACCAGGAGAATCCAGGCTGTAAGCACATTGTCTTGTATGGATCGCCTTAAAGTCCTATCTGTATACTGTCTCCTACATGCTACTGAGAGGTGATCTATGACTGGCACACAAGACCTCCTCTGTTCCAGCTGTGATCGACCTTTTGCACATCTGCAAAACGAATAGCATCAGAACCACTTGATCTGTGGATTTAAATTTTGCTTGTGACATAAGACGTGTTGGTGAGAGAGAGAGGTGTGTGGTGGAGGATTTCCAAGCTCTGGAACAGACATCCCATCCATTTAAAGCAGAGTCCATCCCTAACCCTCTTTAAGCATAAACTTGACCAGTGGATGAAAATTTGGAAATTCACTCTGGGTCTGGCCTGCATGTCTCTGATAGTTTGGGCATTACTATTCGCCTCTGTATAAAATAACCTCCCCCAACATAACCTCTAGAAATTTCATAACTAACAATACCCCCTCTTAATAAACGCTTCTGATGCATAGGGTCACAGTGGGGTTGGATTTCATGGCTAGACTTCTAAAGGCCTTGGTAGTTTTGAGCGTAGTATATAACTGTGAACCTGTTGCATAGAAATGTAATGTTTGGTAAAGTTCAAGAGCTGTCCAGGCTTGTAGTTTGCCAACTCTTACTTAATTAATAAATTGTACCTGTTGAGGTCCTCAAGGATTGCCTTTTGTTTGACCCCAAGTGTTTGGATTCTTCCTTGTTTTGACCACACATCCTCTATAGGAAGGCCATTCCCTGTACACCACTATTTCTGATTGCAGGTCTTTGTTTATACATTAACTGGGTAGTCGTAAAGGAGCTGCTGATGTTATTCGTGTTTCACTGTTGCAGTCCTCATACTAGGCTTATCTGCCTGCAGGTAGCCCTTAGTCGGTCCAAATACCAGAGACTTAGTATTTCTGCGTCAGATCCTGTCACTCCAGGACTGATGTCAGGTCATCAGGGGTATGAAAACAGGCAGCCGATGCCATTACATCAGTCTTTCTTGCCAAAGAGCCCGAAGTAGAAGCAGTTTGCAAGTGCCAGTCGGCTGCTACCTGAATTTTTGTTTATGAATTGAATAATCCTGAAGTTTTCTAAAGCTGAGTACCCTGTTGGGGATCCTTTTTTCTTGCTCTAACCGATGTCAGAAAGTCAACAATTGTCTTGCCCATGGAAAGGAAATACCACACAGATTTTCATTCTTACTGTCACCTGTTAAGGCCCAGACCACGACGTACCTCGCTGTCGGTTTTGTGCCTTGTTCAGTGCCCGAACCATTCGTCATTGGGCTCTCATTGTAGCTAAATTCTTTAGCTCTCGAGCTCTGTATTCCGAAATGGCTTCGGTAAGCCATCAGACTACCAATATTCCGAAAAAACGTAAGGATAAAGACAGACTGCATAGGTCCAAAGCTGCCGACGATGCTTCCGCTAAGCTAGTCGCCAGTTCACCAGTACTCTGGCGCATTTGCAGCCCCTGATGCCCACTTCATTGGATTCGCAGGCCTCTACCGAGACCCATTTGGAGTTCGGTATGCTGTGACACTCTTCTTCCACTATGGAACCTGTGGATGTCTCTACCTTGGATAGGTCCGGAGCCACTGTGCAGGCACCAGCTTCTGAGGTAATTCTTCGCTCTACTGATGTTCGACTCGGACAACTTTTTTATCTAAAACTACTGAGTTTCTTAGGCCAAGAGTACTTGCTATGCCTAGAAAACAGACGACCAAAGCGCATGCACCTCCCATGCCACAAAGACAAATGCTTAGAATGGCAGAAGACCTTATTACGCTGATTAGAGGAAGTTAGCCTTCCCCTTCTAAGAGGAAGAGACCACTCCCTTGCAGCTTCAAAAAACCAGGAGTCCGATGACTGAGGTATCTGATTACGAAGACATGCCCTTATATGCTTATGAGGATTCAAATGCAGAGGAATCCATTCCATCTGTCTCCCCTCCGGAGGATTTTTCTTTTGAAACCTTCCATACTTTAAGAGAGCATTTCCACTGGGGATGCCAAGACTATCCTCAGTCTAAAAAGAGACTCGGAGAATTCCTAGATTTGCCACAGCACAGGCCTTTAGCAATGCCCTCTGTCCTGGAAGTTGTTGATGTTTTTGTGCAATCCAGTCTTACTCCTGATACTTTACCTCCTGCCCCTAGGAAACCAGACCGGTACTACAGAGTACCTGACACTCGCAAATTTCTTTTCAAGAATCCTACTGTGGACCCAGAGATAATTTCCCAGGGGCCTAAAGGTATCAAGGCAACTACAGCCAAGAATCCCACCCTTTCGGACAGGGATTCCAGAGCTTTGGACAAATTTTGTAAGAAGGTATATACCTCTGCAACTCTTGCTATTAGGGCATTGAATTGTCAGATGTCCTTCAAGGATGCATCTGCAGTCCTTACATATGGGTTGTGCTGCCTCAGGCAGCCCTTCGGTCGGCCGGATTCCAAAGTCTGGGTCCGGCGTCGGCTGATGTCGCCCTTTTTCCCCGACGTCATAGCGCCTGGGGTATAAAAGCGTCAGCCGACGCCATGTTCCTCAGTCTTTCTTGCCGCGAGGTGCCCGAAGCAGAAGCAGTTCACAAGTGCCGGTCTACCAGCTCCTGTGATTTCAGCTACCGAAGACTTCAAAAAAGCTAAGTACCCTGTTGGGGACTCTTTCTTGCCTCAGCCGATGTCAGATCAAACTGTTAAAGTTAATAATTGTTCATCTTGTGGGAAACAAATACTTCATAAGGATTTCCACTCTTACTGCTTACCCTGCCTAGGCCCAGACCACGACATCTCGGCCTGTTCTGCCTGTGCTTCCTTCAATAAACGCACTCTTAGGCGTCGAGCATAGTTTGCAGAGGAATTTTTTTGGGGACAATTTTTGTTATATCATGCCGTTGGAGCTTCCGACAGCTCATTTACCCAAAAAACGAAAGGATAAGGTCCGACACACGCGGTCCGCGGTTTCGGCCGACTCCACGCCTAGGCCTACCGCGAGTGTATCGGTCTCTTCTGAAGCCGAATCTCTACCGCTTCAGACCGATGACACCGCACAACCGGTAACTTCGGTACCGGAGGCCATTCCTGAGTCGGTCATAGAATTTTCATCTGAAACCGGTGCTCAGGAAATATCCAACACCATTTCTGTTGATAAATCTACCCCAGCACGTGGGGCAGCCAGGCCTCCTGTATCCATGTCCATTAAGGCCTTCACACGGGCTAAAGCTGCTAAGCAGCCAAAATCTCTCCCTCCCAAGGCTATTCCTCAGGGATCCACTACCAGTTCACAAATCTTAACCTTGGCTGAGGACCTTATTTCCTTAATCAGGGGCTCTCAGCCACATCCAGACAGGGGCTCTCAACCTTCAGGCAAAAGGCCCAGGGTTGAGCAGACAGATCTCCAGTCTTCTGATGAGGCCTCGGATGACTCTGTCCTTTCGGACTACCAGGAGGAGGCCCTTCCGGCCTACGAGGATTCTGATGCAGAGGAATCTATTCCCTCGGCCTCCCCACCCGAAGAGTTTTCCTTTGGGGAGACCCTTCACTCCATGAGAGAGCATTTCAAATGGCAAGGCCAGGAATTCTCTGATTCCAGAAAGAGGTTAAGGACCTTTTTACATTTACCTCAGCATAGACCTTTGGCTATCCCTCCTGTTTTGAATGTTATAGAAGATGTGTACTCTGAGTCTAGTATTTCCCCTGGCTCCCTTCCTCTGGCTCCTGTCAAACCTGACAGATACTACAGGGTCCCGGACTCACATCTATACCTTTACAAGGGCCACTCTGCTGACCCAGAAACCATTTCTCAGGGCCCTAAAGGGGTTACAACTACCACTGCCAAGAATCCTCTTCCTTCTGAAAGGGAATCCAGGGCTTTAGAGAGATGGGGTAAAAAAGTGTATACTTCTTCCACTCTTTCTATGAGAGCATTAAATTGTCAATTCCATATGATACAGTATCAAGAGTATCTGTTAGATGAATTGCATAAAAAACTATCCTCACCTGAACCCCTAGACCGCAAGGCCCTTCAGGATCTGGTGCATAACTCTCAACAGGTTAGCAACCATTTCTTACAGTGTGGTTATGATGCATTGGAAGCTTCATGTAGGTCAGCAATGACAGGTGCAGTCATACGTAGACATGCTTGGCTGAAGGAACAAACACTGCCAGATCATGTTAAAGCAAAGCTTCTGGATGCACCACTGGAAAAACAAAAGTTATTTGGCTCCACGGCTCAAGAGGTCTTAAAGAAATCTGAAGAAAAGGCTAAATCAGTTCAAACAGTCAAAGATTTTCTCCAGGTCCAACCACCAAGATTCAGCAGAAATTGGCCTTCTAAGAATTGGTCCTTTCCGGACACAGACAGATTTCAAAGAGGGAAAAGCAGGCGTGGCAGAGGTAGAGGGTAAGCTCGAGGCTCCTACAGAGGACGTCAATGGCAACCTCCTACCCAGAGAGGTAGTGCAGGACCTACTTCTACTGCACAAGGACAAACTCAATTACTTGACTTTGACTCCGCCAACCAGGGCTCAATTGGAAGCACCTTTGGGCGGAAAGCTATCTTGAAAATTGGCACAGTATTACAAAGGACAAATGGATACTGCAAATAATAGACAAAGGATACAGATTCCATTTTCATACATTACCAAAAAGACAAGCATGCCAAACCTGCCACCAAATCAAAGGGCAGAGGCTTTCAAGCAGATTTCCAAAATACTACAAATGAAGGCAATAGAAATGGTCCCTTTCACAGAACAAGGCCAAGGATTTTATTCCAGACTATTCCTTGTTCCAAGAAAAGAAAAGCAATGGAGGCCTATTCTAGACTTGTCCGCACTGAATACTTATCTCATCGTGCCAAAATTCAAAATACTGACCTTACAGCAGCTCCTTCCCATGCTGGGCAAGGGGTCCTCGCTGGTAACTCTAGACCTCAAGGAGGCATACCTGCATGTCCCAATCAGACACAGCTGCAGAAGACACCTCAGATTTCTTGCAGGTTCAGAACATTATCAATTTTCAGCATTGCCCTTTGGCTTATCTACTGCGCCCAGAGTATTCACGAAATGCCTGGCATCAGTAATTGCACATTGCAGACTTCAGGGGATTCAAATATACCCATACCTGGACGACTGCCTTATACAAGCAGACAGCCAACAAACATTGTTAAAACACTTGAGCTATGCCATCCGCCTACTACAGGCCTTGGGATACTCAGTCAACTTTCAGAAATCAAGACTTGTTCCATCCCAAAGAATAATTTTTCTGGGTGCAAAGCTGGATACAAACACCCAAATGGCTTTTCTCATAGAAGAAAAACAAGAACAATTACCGGATTACTTCAGAAATCTGAAAACACAAACCCAGCTGACTGCAAGGAAAATCCTGCAGGCCCTGGGCTTCATGGCATCTTGCATTCTGCTGATTCCACAAGCAAGGCTGCATATGAGGAAACTGCAATGGTACCTAAGGAGTCTATGGTCTCAACACAGTCACAGCCTAGAAGCCTTGATCCCCCTCATTCCATGCCTTCAAAAGGAATTTCTGTGGTGGGCACAAGCAAGTCAGTCAAACATGGGCCTACCTTTCAGCAAGCCACATATCAGCCAAACCATCACAACGGACGCCTCAGACCATGGATGGGGAGCGCACATGAAGGGCAGATGTATTCAGGGGCAGTGGACTCAAAAGGAATTGTGCCTGCACATCAACCAAAAGGAAATGCTGGCAGTGATGCATTCAATCGAGGCCTTCAAACATTTCCTGCATCAAGGTTACCTGCTAATAAAGACAGACAATACCACAGTTATGTGGTACATAAACAAGCAAGGAGGTACCCATTCCTACCCTCTTTGCAGGCTGGCAATGAATCTTTGGGAACTTTTCCCTAAAACTCAATATTCAACTGCATTCCCAGTTCGTACCAGGAAAAGAAAATGTACTGGCGGACAGCCTAAGCAGAAACACCATGGATCCACACGAATGGATCTTTTTGCCTCCCCCCACAACCATCACCTGAAGAAGTTCTGCACAAGGGCATACCATCCTCAAGCATGGAAGGTGGACGCCCTATCCTTCAGCTGGAATGCTCTAACAGTATATGCATTCCCACCTCTTCCATTAATGAACAAGGTCTTACCGAAGATCAGGACAGAACAACCAAAAGTGATACTGATAGCCCCGGACTGGCCAAGACAACACTGGTACCCACTGTTAAAGAGCATGACACGCACGAATCCTTGGCCCCTACCACAATGGCCACTTCTTCTGACACAGCACAACTACAAAACTCTGCACTCCAGCCTGAAAACCTTGCAACTGACAGCCTGGAAAATACCTTGACTCCTCACCAGGATAAACTATCCAAGAGGGTAAAGGATATCATCATGGAAGCTCGGTGGCCTTCCACAAGAAAGGCATATTCAGCAAAATGGAAAAGATTTAGAACCTGGAGCACCGCACAGGGTCAGGATCCAACAGTGATGAGCATCCCACATATCCTTGAATACTTGGCTGAAATGCTCCATAATGGCCTTTCTTACTCATCCATAAAAATTCATGCTTCAGCTATTTCAGCAGAGTACAACACTGATCCACCTGTATTTTCTCATCCTCTACTAAGGCAGTTTCTAAGAGGGATAAAAAACATCAACCCTCCAAGGACTCCACCAGTGCCTACATGGGACCTTAACTTCATGTTGGAAAAATTAACGCTACCCCCATTTGAACCAGCAGCATCTTCAGAACTAAAATTCCTGTCTTGGAAGACTGCCTTCCTTCTGGCCATAACCTCAGCAAGAAGAGTATCTGAGTTACAGGCCCTCATGGCAGTACAACCATTTCTCATTTTCCATAAGGACAGAGTCTCTTTGAGAACCAATCCTTCATTCATGCCAAAGGTGGTATCCAGGGTCTCACTGAACCAAGCTATCCACCTGCCTACTTTCTTTCCAAATCCACAAAATAAAGGAGAGAAACTTCTGCATACCCTGGACATTCACAGACCGTTACGTTACTACTTAGACAGAACTAAGACTTGCAGGAAAACTGACCAACTGTTTGTAGCATACGCTGCTGGTGTACAAGGAAGAGCAATTTCCAAACAAACAGTTTCAAAATGGATAGGAAATTGCATTCGATTCTGTTACTCTTTTCATGGAAAAGCTGTGCCAGCTACCATCAGACCTCATTCCACCAGAGCAACAGCCACCTCCACAGCCTTCTTAAGAGGGGTGGCTACAAAGGACATTTTAGAAGCTGCTACATGGAGCTCTGTGCATACATTTTCCAAGCATTACAACCTGCCTTTATATTCCAGATCCAGAGCAGGCTTTGCCATGGCAGTCCTGCAGGGCATGTTAGCTACACCATCCTTTTCTTAGGTCCTACCACCCCCAGCTTGGCTATGGTATTCTACCCATATGTAAGGACTGCAGATGCATCCTTGAAGGACATAGTTCAGTTTTGTACCTACCATAAATGTAGATGTCCGATAGGTATGCATCTGCAGTCAGGTTTTCCCTCCCTCCTACCCCTCTGTGGAATTCTTTGGGTACCTATCCCTCTTTTATCTAGCTGGGGTTATCTTTTATGGTGTATTTGTTATTTATTGGTTTGCATGATTGGAATTTATTCATTTCTCCAAAATTTAGCCTTCTTTAGAGGGCACCTGGCATCTGGGGCAAGAAAAACTGAGGAACATGACGTCGGCTGACGCTTTTATACACCAGGCGCTATGACGTCGGGGAAAAAGGGCGACATCAGCCGACGCCGGACCCAGACTTTGGAATCCGGCCGACCGAAGGGCTGCCTGAGGCAGGACAACCCATATGTAAGGACTGCAGATGCATACCTATCGGACATCTACATTTATGGTAGGTACAAAACTGTACTTTTCACATGCTGAAGTACCAGCAACATGTTATGGAACTTACTAAACAAAAAGTGGCAACCTTTACAGGCTGTGCAGAAAATAAAGAATTGCAGGAGCTTATGCACTCTGCAAGCCAAGTCAGCAGGCATACTTTGCCGTGTGGCTTTGACACCTTAGAAGCATCCTGCCAGGCAGCAGTCACTGGTTCTCTACTGAGAAGACATGCTTGGCTCAAGGAGCAAATCTTGCCAGACCATGTCACATCAGTTACTAGACGCTTCTTTAAACAAGGACAGTTTGTTTGGCACCAAACCAGAAGAGGTTCTTAAAAAGATGGAAGAAAAAGCTAAGTCTATGCAGACTGTTAAAGAATTCGTAAAAGTGCAACCCCCTAAATTCAGTAGGCATTGCCCTTCCAAACACTGGTCCTTTCCCATCCCCCTCAAGGCCATCTCAAGCCAGACCCAGGGGAAACGGACCACCCAGACTACAGTCTCAGGTATGCAGAGATTTAAGCAATGGAGTGCCCCCACCCCCAAAGCAGGGAGTGCTTAGCCACCTCCTTATGGAAAAAAACTCACAATGACTTCTCTACTCCACTCCCCACCTCTGCCCAGTTGCTTGTGCCCCTAGGAGGAAAACTTGCCCTTAATACAAAAAAATGGATGTCCATTGCACAAGACTGATGGATCCTCAATATTGTATCCCAGGGGTACAAATTTTACTTGCCCTCACTGCCAACCCCAAGAGGGTTCCCAGACCTTCCTCCAAACCAGTGGGCAGGGGCTCAAAGCCAAGTTCTTTCCCTGCTCTCCATCAGAGCGATTCAGCTGGCTCCAGTGGAAAAGATGGGTCAAAGATTCTATTCCAGACTCTTCCTGGTACCCAGAAAAGAGGGCTCTTGGTGCCCAATCCTGGATCTTTATATTCTCAACACCTTCCTGGTGGTACCAAAATTCAAAATGCTTACCCCTGTAACAGCGTCTACCGATGATAGCCAAGGATACCTGGTTAGTCACCCTAGACTTAAAAAAGCCTGTCTGCACATCCCTGTAAGGGAGTCCTGCAGGATTTATCTGTTTCAGGGCCGGATGTATGCATTATCAGATGTCCTTCAAGGATGCATCTGCAGTCCTAACAAATGGGTTGTCCTGCCTCAGGCAGCCCTTCGGTCGGCCGGATTCCAAAGTCTGGGTCTGGCCTCGGCTGATGTCGCACTTCACCCGTCATAGCTGCTGTTAATTGGGTATAAAGGCATCAGCCGACGCCATTTTCCTCAGTCTTTCTTGCCGCGTGGCGCCCGAAGCAGAAGCTGTTCGCAAGTGCCGGTCGGTCAGAACCAGAGATTGCTACTACCGAAGACTTCTAAAAAGCTAAGTACCCCGTGGGGACTCTTTCTTGCCTCAGCCGATGTCAGAAAAAGTGAATAACTGTTTAACTTGTGGGAAACAAATACCTCATAAAGATTTCCACTCTTACTGCCTTCCTTGCTTAGGCCCAGACCACGACGTAGCAGCTTGTCTAGCCTGTGCTTCCTTCAACCGACGAACACTTAGACGTCGGTCGGAGTTTGCAGAGGAGTTTTTCGGCTCCGCTTTTGCTTACAACATGCAGTTGGATACTCAGACTACACAATTAGCTAAAAAGCGTAAGGAAAAGGACAGACACTCGCGGTCCGCGGTTTCGGCTGAAACCGCAGTTAAGCCAACCGCGAGTGTCTCGGTTTCGGCTGAAACAGAGTCCCCGGTTCTTCCTTCGGCCGAAAGCATGCCTCCTACTACCGAGGCCTCATCCAGCATGGCTGAATCTGCTACTGAATTTCCACCTGCTCAAGCAGGTTCTCAGGAGTTATCTGATACTATCCCTTTAGATATTTCTACTCCTGCACGTGGAGCTGCTAGGCCCCCCGCATCCATGTCAATTAAGGCTTTTGCTAGGGCTAAAGCAGCTAAATCTTCTAAGACCGTGCCTGGTAAAACCCCCTCACACAGGCCTAGCTCTAGTACTCAAATGCTTAGCCTAGCAGAGGATCTCATTTCTTTGATCAGGGGATCCCAACCTCACCCTGACGGGGCCTCTCACCCCCCTCCAGAGAAGAGGCCTAGAGCAGAGCCCCCTGAGCCAGTGTCTACAGATTATTCCTCTGATGATTCAGAACACTCTAATCCTCCAGAAGGCCCTTATTCACCATATGAGGACTCTGACGCAGAAGACTCCATTCCTTCTGCCTCTCCTCCTGAGGAATTTTCTTTTGGGGAAACCTTGCATGCTATGAGAGAACAATTCCAACGGCAGGGCCAGGATTTTTCAGACTCCAGGAAAAGGCTTAGGACCTTTTTACATTTGCCACAGCATAGGCCTTTAGCCATTCCTCCAGTACTTACAGTTGTGGATGATGCATTTAATGATGCTTGTACTGCCCCTGACTCTCTTCCCCCGGCCCCTTCTAAGCCCGACAGATACTACAGGGTTCCGGACACACATTACCACTTGTATAAGGCTCCTATTGCAGACCCTGAAACTATTTCACAGGGCCCCAAAGCTGTAGCAGCTGCCTCTACCAAAAACCCCCTCCCCTCTGACAGAGAATCTAGAGCATTAGAGAGATGGGGTAAAAAAGTTTATACTTCTGCTACTCTTTCGGCTAGGGCCTTAAATTGTCAATTCCACATGATTCAGTATCAGGAATTTTTGTTAGATCAGCTAACTAAAAAACTGTCCTCTCCTGAACCTTTAGACCGTAAGTCCCTTCAGGATTTGGTACATAACACTCAGCAGGTCAGTAACCATTCCTTAAAATGCGGCTATGATGTACTGGAGGCTTCCTTTAGATCAGCTATGACTGGTACAGTGATCAGAAGGCATGCATGGTTAAAAGAGCAATCCTTACCAGACCATGTAAAGTCAAAGCTACTAGATGCTCCCATGGAAAAACAGTTTGTTTGGCTCCCCTGCACAGCAAGTGTTAAAGAAGGTGGAAGAAAAAGCAAAATCTGTCCAAACAGTCAAGGATTTTTTACAGGTCCAGCCTCCGAGGTTTAGTAGGAATTGGCCTTCCAAGAATTGGTCCTTTCCAGACACCACCAGAGCACAGAGAGGCAGAAATAGGCGCCCAAGAGGCAGAGGTCAATCCAGAGGTGCCTACAGGGGACGTCAGTGGCAGCCTAACAACCAGAGAAGTACTGCCACAAATCCAGCCACTACCACTTCCACAGGACAATCACAGTGACTTGGCTCTGAAACCGCCTACCAGGGAACAACTAGAAGCACCCTTAGGCGGAAAGCTAGCCTTATTTTCAGTAAACTGGCATTACATTACAGGAGACAAATGGATTTTACAGACAATAGACAAAGGTTACAGGTTTCACTTCCATACTCTACCAAGGAAGAGAGGAATGCCAAACCTACCACCAAACCAAAAGACAAACGCTCTAGAAAAAATAGACCTCTTACTAAGGATGAGAGCTATAGAAAAGGTACCGTCTATGGAACAAGGACAAGGATTTTATTCCAGACTTTTCCTGGTACCAAGAAAGGAAAACCAATGGAGACCTATTCTCGACCTGTCCGCTCTGAACACATATCTCATTGTTCCAAAATTCAAGATGCTGACCCTACAGCAACTTCTTCCCATGCTGGGCAAGGAGTCTTGGCTGGTAACTCTAGATCTCAAGGAGGCATACCTGCACGTCCCCATTCGACCAAATTGCAGAAGATACCTCAGATTTCTTGCAGGATCAGAGCATTATCAATTCTCAGCATTGCCTTTTGGCTTATCTACTGCGCCCAGAGTATTCACGAAATGCCTGGCATCAGTAATTGCTCATTGCAGGCTTCAGGGAATTCAAATTTATCCATACCTGGACGACTGCCTGTTACAAGCGGACAACAAAAACAAATTAACAAAAGATTTGAGAAAGGTTATTCACCTATTGCAAGCCCTGGGATACACAGTCAACATAAAGAAGTCAAGGCTGATACCATCCCAAAGGATAACTTTCTTGGGTGCAGAACTGGATACATCAAACCAAATGGCATTCCTCACAACAGAAAAGCAAAAGCAACTGCCACTCTATTTCATGGCATTAACAACGCAGAACCAGCTTACAGCAAGGAAAGTACTGCAAGCCCTGGGTTACATGGCATCTTGCATAATATTGATTCCACATGCCAGGCTACATATGAGGAAGTTGCAATGGTACCTAAGGAATTTATGGTCTCAGCACAAGCACAGCCTAGAAGCCCAAATTCCAGTAATTCCATGCCTGAAGCAAGAATTCCTGTGGTGGGCTCAGGCCTGTCAATTGAACAAAGGACTGCCATTCCACAGCCCTCACCCAAGCCAGACTATCACCACGGACGCCTCAGACCTCGGTTGGGGGGCACACATGGTGGACAAGTGCATACAAGGCTTATGGACACAAGACCAGCTGAACCTACACATAAATCAAAAAGAGATGCTGGCAGTAAAGCAGGCAATTCAGACATTCAGACCGTTTCTTCAACAGGGTCATTTGCAGATAAGGACAGACAACACCACAGTTATGTGGTATATCAACAAACAGGGAGGCACACATACATACCCTCTATGCCGGATGGCAGTGGACCTCTGGAATGTGGCCCTGAACCTCAACATTCAGCTCCAGGCCATATTTGTGCCAGGAAAAGAAAATATACTAGCAGACATCTTAATCAGAACTACCACGGATGTCCA
The DNA here is from genome assembly GCF_019279795.1 of Protopterus annectens. NCBI lineage: Eukaryota > Metazoa > Chordata > Ceratodontiformes > Protopteridae > Protopterus > Protopterus annectens. The sequence continues at coordinate 352,667,623 of NC_056740.1, forward strand.
TGAATGGATGCTGCATCCAGACATCTTCAAATCCATTACAAGGAAATGGGGACTACCAGAAATAGACCTTTTTGCATCCCCACACAACCACCAATTGAAAAAATTCTGCACAAGGACATACCACCCACTTGCTTGGAAGGTGGACTCCCTATCCTTCAGTTGGGAAAACCTGACAGCATATGCATTCCCACCTCTTCCTTTGATGCACAAAGTGCTACTGAAGATCAAAGAAGATCACCCAAGGATCATCCTGATAGCTCCAGACTGGCCGAGGCAGCATTGGTACCCACTACTGAGGAGTATGTCTCGGGAACACGCATGGCCTCTACCCCTACTTCCTTTACTGCTGACACAGAACAACTTCAAAATCCTGCATCCAAACTTGAAAACACTGCAGCTAGCTGCTTGGAACATTACATAAAACAAAATAACCCACATTTATCTCAAAGGGTTAAAGACATTATCTTGGAGGCTCGCAGACCCTCAACAAGGAAAACTTATTCAGCAAAATGGAAAAGATACCTCATTTGAAGTGCAGCAAAAGGGGAGAACGTATCATTGGCAAACATAGCTAACATCCTGGAATATTTAGCAGAGCTTTTCCACAATGGCCTGTCTTACTCCTCCATTAAGATTCATGCTTCAGCAATTTCAGCAGAATACAACATGGATCCTCCAGTCTTCTCTCATCCTCTACTCAGGCAGTTTCTGAGAGGAATTAAAAATGTAATGCCGCCAAGGAAGCCACCTTTGCCTACATGGGACCTGAACTTTGTGTTAGAAAAGTTAACACTTCCCCCTTTTGAACCAGCAGCAACAGCATAATTACAGTTCTTATCTTGGAAAACTGCTTTCCTGCTTGCAATCACTTCAGCTAGAAGAGTTTCTGAATTACAGGCATTGATGGCAGTACAGCCCTTCCTGATCTTCCATCAGGATAGAGTGTCCATGAGAACTAATCCTACTTTTATGCCAAAGGTGGTCTCCAGGGTATCATTAAACCAAGCAATCCACCTACCAACATTCTTCCCCAACCCACAGAACAGGGGGGAAAGACTACTACATACCTTGGATGTGCACAGGCAATTGCGCTACTACCTGGACAGAACCAAGAACAATAGAAAAACTGATCAGCTTCTGGTAGCATATGCAACAGGAATGGAAGGAAAAGCAATTTCAAAACAGACAATCTCAAAATGGATAGGAAATTGCATTAGATTTTGTTACTCTTTTCATGGAAAGACAGCTCCAGAAAACATCAGACCTCACTTCACAAGGGCTACAGCCACTACTACAGCTTTTTTACGAGGAGTGGCTACCAAAGACATTTTAGAGGCTGCTACTTGGAGCTCCATGCATACATTTGCCAAGCATTATAATCTACCTTTATACTCCAGATCCCGAGCAGGTTTTGCCACTGCTGTTTTGCAAGGGATCTTAACTACACCATAATCTTCTTAGTACCTCCTCCCCCAGTTTGGCTATGGTATTCTACCCATTTGTTAGGACTGCAGATGCATCCTTGAAGGACATAGTACAGTTTTGTACCTACCATAAATGTAGATGTCCGAGAGGTATGCATCTGCAATCAGGATTACCCACCCTCCTTCCCCTCTGTGGTACTCCTAGGGTATTTGCCCATCTTGTAGCTAGTTGGGGGAATCTATTATGGTGTATTTGTTTGTATATATGTATATACCTGTTTATTTTTATTTTTGCTCTCTACTGTTTGGAATCATTTGCATTTATCCAAATTTAGCCTTCCTAGAGGGCACCTGGCATCTGGGGCAAGAAACACTGAGGAAAATGGCGTCGGCTGATGCCTTTATACCCAATTAACAGCAGCTATGACGTCGGGTGAAGTGCGACATCAGCAGAGGCCAGACCCAGACTTTGGAATCCGGCCGACCGAAGGGCTGCCTGAGGCAGGACAACCTATTTGTTAGGACTGCAGATGCATACCTCTCGGACATCTACATTTATGGTAGGTACAAAACTGTACTTTCTCTTCACTTCACTTTCCTTTGGCTTATCCACTCCACCCAGAATATTCACAAAATGCCTGGCACCAGCTATTGCATACTGCAAGCAGAGAAATATCCAAATTTACCCACACTTGGACGACTGCCTGATTTAGGCGGACAGTCAGGAATTGCTGTTGCAGCAACTGACATTTGCGATAAACCTTCTCACTTCCTTGGGGTACACCATCAATGAAAAGAAATCAAAACTGGTACCCAATCAAAAGATTGTATTCCTGGGAGCAAGCTTGGACACGACAATCCCAGATGGCATTCCTCACTTCAGAAAAACAAGTCTTTCTGACAGCTGGGTTCTGGTGGCCATTTGTTTAAAGAAGGCTATCTGCAAGAAAAATACTGCAGGCCCTAGGGTTCATGGCCTCATGTGTACTGCTAATTCCATGTGCAAGACTACATATGAGGAAACTTCAATTGTACTTAAAAAGTCGTTGGTGCCAACCCTCTCGGGACCTGGAAACAGTCATTCCTATCATACCCTGTCTAAGGACTAAGAGTTCCTTTGGTAGGCAGAAGCATGCAACCACAACAAGGGATTGCCCTTTACTCAACCCCACGCCGCCCAGACCCTAACCACAGATGCATCAGACTATGCCTGGGGAGCACACATGGACGGCAAATGCATTCAGGGCCACTGGAGCCCAAGTCTAATTCATCCGCACATCAACCAAAAAGAGATGCTAGCTGTGCAGAACGCCCTGCCGCTTTCAGATCCCTACTATTTACAGGACAACTTCTAATAAAAACAGGCAACACCACAGTTATGTGCTGCATCAACAAGCAGGGGTGAACCCACTCTGCAGGTTAACCATGGCCCTGTGGAACACTGCCTTGGACATGCAAGTCCATCTGCAAGCTCAATTCCTGTCAGGCAAACAAAACTCACTGGCAGACGACTTGAGCAGAAATCTCCTAGACCCAAACGAGTGGCAATTGGAGCCTAGCACCTTCAACCTTCTGATTCAGAAATGGGGGACCCCAGAGGTGGATCTCTTTGCCTCCCCCCTCTAACCACCAGCTCAGCAAGTTCTGCACCAGGAATCCTCATAGCAGCGCCTGGAAAGTGGATCCCCTATATTTTCAGTGGGTAAACCTCTCACTCTACGACCCCCCCCCCCCCGCCCCTTCTCTCTTGAGTATTACTCAAGATAAGACAGGACAGACCAAGGACACTTCTGATTGCCCCAGACTGGCCACGCCAGCACTGATACCCATTGCTGCCCAGCCTGTCACCGGTGCCACCCTAACACCTACATCAGAACACAACCCTTCTCTCTCAGCAGGAAGGAAAGATTTTGCATCCGCAACTGCAAACCGTAAATATTGCAGCCTGGCTTATTCCTTGAATTTTCCCCCAGCAACCCTAAGCAAGCAGGTGCTGGACATCATTCTTGAAGCCAGAAGACCAAGTACAAGAAAATCCTATGCTGATAAGTGGAAAATGTACTGCTCCTGGATTCAATCTAAAGGAGAGGACACAACTCTGCCCTCCCTGCCTTGAATCCTGGATTATTTAGCAGATCTACTCCCAAAGGCCTGTCCTTCTCCTTCATTAAGATACATGCCTCAGGCATTTCAGCTCATTACAGCACTGAGCCACCTCTCTTCTCGCACCCTCTTTTCAAACTGTTCCTGAGAGGGGAAAACAACTTAAGGCCACCAAGGAGAGCACCTACCCCTGCTTGCAACCTTAACTTTGTACTGGAAAAGCTCACGCTTCCCCCACTTTGAACCTGCAGCATCAACAGAGTTAAAATTCCTCTCTGAAAACAGCCTTGCTTCTGCCCATCACTTCAGCTAGAAAAGTGTCTGAGCTACAGGCACTTATGGCTGCGGAACCCTTCATTATTTTCCATACTGACAGGGTTTCCCTCAGGACTAACCCTTCCTTTATGTCTAAAGTGGTGTCCAGTGTGGCTCTCGACCAATCCATCCGTTTGCCAACTTTCTTCCCTAATCCTCAAAGTTAAAGGGTAAAAGATCCTGCACTCCTTGGATGTGCACAGACAGCTCAGATTCTACCTTGATATGACTAAGCCCTTCAGAAAATATGACCACTTACTAGTCAGCTTTGCAACAGGGGCAGAGGGCAAGGCCATTTCAAAACAATTTCCAAATAGCACAATGCGTCCATTTCTGCTACAAGCACCATGGGAAATAAACCCCTCAGGGGGTCCGAACACATTTCACTAGGGCATCATCTACCTCTACAGCATTTCTCAGGGGTGTCCCTCCCAGGGACATCCTGGAAGCTGCTACCTGGAGTTCGGAACGCACCTTCACCAAGCATTACCACCTGCCTATCTTTTCCAAATCCAGGGAAGGTTTTGCAACAGCAGTCCTGCAAGGCATGCTAGTCAGCCCCAACTCTTTTATTGACTGCCTCCACCCTTCAGCTTTGGGAATCCACCCAAGTGTGATGACTGCAACAGTGAAACATGAACATAGTACAGTTGTGTACACTTACAATAAATGTAGATGTTCCAGTGTATTCGCTGTTGCAGTCCTGGTTTCCCTCCTTCCAGCCCCCAGGTTTCTCTGTCTCTCCTCTCTATGGCTATTCCTTAGCCCTTTCAAGGGTATTGGTATTTACTTTTTACTGGTGGTGTTTTCCCCACCATAACTTAGTGCCCTATTTGGGGGGCTCCTGACATTTGGGACAAGAAAAACTGATGTCATGGCGTTGGCTGCCTGTTTTTATACCCCTGACGACAGTCCTGGAGCAACAGCATCCGACGCAGAAATACTAAGTCTCTGGTATTCGGGCCGACTGAGGGCTACCTGCAGGCAGATGACCCTAGTGCGATGACTGCAACAGTGAATACACTCTTAACATCTATATTTATGGTAAGTGTACACAACTGTACTTTAATTGCTTTACTGAAGTTGCATAGTATAAATATAGAAAGGTGTAAATTACCTAACAATGGTCAGGCAGTTGTAATATGTAGAGGTTGATAACACACAATGTTAATCATTCCCACTGCCTCAGTGGCATTTTGGGTTATCTACCAAGGTAACCCAGTACTGGGCAGCTTTCAAAAGGTCAGACTCCCTCCTGTCTCCCTGTGACAGCTGATTGGCAGATCATATCCCGAGATGGAAGCCTTTAGCTAAACACAGGAAGTGAGTGTTCAGCTTTTCTGGCTTCCAAAGAATAAAAGCCTCTTTCCCAAGATCCAGTACTGATTTTTCCAGGTTACAGCATAGATGAGCCCCATTTGTGGATCCCTTCCTCTCATTTTATCAGATTTATTGTTTGGTAAATGTTCTGTTTCTGAGGAAATGTTCAGCATTTCTCTGAAGGGCAGTATGTATATGTGCTGTTGGATACTAGACTCCTGTCTTAACTGTTTTTTAGCTGTGCTTTATTTTCATCTTTTGATAGGCAAACATTGCATAAAACTTGGATTTTTTTTTTACATTTATAAATTTACTATATATGTATGATTCTGATGTATGTGTTAACATCAGATTGCGGTATTACCATAGATGAATTTAATTGAATGTAATGTGGAGATTTCACTCTGACAAGCAAATTAGTTTAAATTGCTATTAAACATTATTTTGTGGCAGTTTAATGTTAGTGTGTGGAGCTAATGTTTAATATTGGTTTGGAATGTAAGTTGCTTTGGTGTTTGGAATTTGTAAACTGGAAATTCTTTAACTTCGGTCAGTTGAAAAGAATTCTTATCGCATTTCAAACCGTTTTTGTGATAACACGGTTTGGCTGAGTTTGCTTGTATCGGGGCATACTTATTTCTACAAATTAGAAATTTTAAGTACTTATTGTGATACGTTATCCAGTACTGTCAGTTTATTATTCTGGGTGGTGGTCTCTCCCCTGACTCGATGGAGCCTAACTGTGGTAACCCCCCCCCCCCCATCAAATGTGGTTGCACCTAAAACGAAAAAAAAAAGAAACGTGTGAAAAAATGCCTTATCCTACAGTTAGCCATTCTGTTGGCCCACTGCTTGGCCTGCAGATCACTTAACGTTTACCCCATTTCCGTCTGGTGTAATTTTACCATCCACTGTGAAACAGGGGTTAAGCACATCCTCCAAGGCTGTTCTAATACCGGGTACTGGTATGGGAGAACCAAACCCTTTAGGTGCCAGAGTAGTCTAGATTAAGTGACCCACCCCTCTTGCCCGACCTAATACTGTGATCTCAAATATTTTATGTAGTAGTGAAGTTCACAAGAAAAGTAAACCTAATCTTCATGCAGCTGGTAATCAGATTATAGCTGTTTATAAGGCTGATGTAGTTTTCATGGCTTAGAATGTTCTGCTGACCACTAATTCTGGAGGATGGGTTCCCATCCATGGCTCTAATTCTAGTTTGGCTAGAGACCTTTCTGTTAAGAGAGTGATGTAAAAACTAAATGAAAACTGCAGCCAAGCTAGAACTTCCAGTGAGTGACCTCTCAAACCTTTTCAATCAGACACACATGGGATATATGTAAATTTACCCTTATGAACACCAAGTGTTTCAGCTAATTGGCAATTTTAAATGCCCATGACTTGTTTCATCATTTTAATGGACAATTTCAGGCCAATAAATCCAAACCCCCACTAGCTGTGGATATGCATATTTCGGCCTTATGACATCATCAGCACAGCACAATTAATACTTTATCGAAGCACCTTTTGATTTAATTACAGCATTTGGCCTTCTTGGGTAGGAGTCTATCAGCATGGCACATCTTGGGTAGGAGTCTATCAGCATGGCACATCTTGACTTGGCAATATTTGCCAACTTTTCCTTGCAAAAGCGCTCCAAATCTGTCATATTGCAAGAGCATCTCTTGTGCACAGCCTTCTTCAGGTAACCCCACAGATTTTCTATTGGATTTAAGTCTGGGCTCTGGCTTTAATTTTCTTCTGGTGAAGCCATTCTTTTGTTGTTTTGGATGTATGCTTGGGGTCATTGTCGTGTTGAAAGGGGAAATTCCTCTTCATCTTCAGCTTTCTAGCAGATGCCCGAAGGTTTTGGGCCAGAATTGTCTGGTGTTTGGAACTGTTCATAATTCCCTCTACCTTGACTAAAGCCGTAGTTCCAGCTGAAGAAAAGCAACCCCAAAGCATGATACTGCCACCACCATGGTGATGGTGTTCTTTTGATGATGTGAGGTGTTTTTGTGCCAAACGTACCTTTTGGAATTTTGGCCAAAAAGTTCAACCTTGGTCTCATCAGACCATAACGCATTTTCCCACATGCTTTTGGTAGACTTTATGTATTGTTTTGCAAATTTTAGCCAGACCTGGATGTTTTCCTGTGTAAGAAATGGCTTCCGTCTTGCTACCCTACCCCATACACTAGACATGGCTAATACGGGAGATTGTTGTCGCATGTAGTACGCAACCAGTACTTGCCAGAAATTCCTGCAGCTCCTTCAGTGTTGCTCTAGGTCTCTTGGCAGCCTCCCTGACAAGTTTTCGTCTTGTCTTTTCATCAATTTTGGAGGGACATCCAGTTCTTTTCAACATCACTGTTGTCCCATATTTGCTCCACTTTTTGATGACTCTTTTCACTGTGTTCCATTGTATATCCAATGCTGTGGACATTTTTTGTACCCTTCTTCTGACTGATGCCTTTCAACAATGAGATACCTTTGATGCTTTGTAATCTCTCTGCAAACTGTGGCTTTTGCTGTAGCAGGCAACTGAGGAAATGTCAGGAAAATCCTACTAGGGCAGCTGAACTTTTATTTGGGGTTAATCAGAGTCTCTCTAATTGATGGCAGGTGTGTACCCAAGAAGACTGAATGCTGTAATTAAAGCAAAAGGTGCTTCAACAAAGTATTTAAGGGTGTGCACACTTACGCCACCAGTTTATTGTACATTTTTTACATTTTTCCCCCTAACAGGTTTGTTTTTCATTTGAATTGTACAGGTTATAGGTCACATTAAAGGTGGGAAAAGTTTTGAAACAATTTATTGTGGCTTCATTTTTTTTTGTATCACAAAAGCTAGGCATTTTAACAGGGGTGTGTACACTTTTTTTTATATCCACTGTATGTATTCCTGTTTAAAATAAAACCTGTTTGGTCTTCATCAACCAAAAAAGGAAGGTATTTCTTAAGCATGTTAGCATAAATAGACTTAAATCTTTCTTGATCTACGTTTAAGAGAGAGATTGGTCTATATCAGGGGTGGGCAAACTTTTTGATTCGTGGGCCACATTGAGTTCTGACATTTGACAAAGGGGCCGGAACAGGAGCAGATAGATGGCATGCTTTGAAAACATCACCTCATTGGGGGAAAAATACACATCTTGGGTTATGGAGAAAACATGTGCTTTAATTTCCAATGAAAATGAAGAAAAGCATTACAATAAAATCTCTGACTTCGAAATGAGTCTTTAAACACTGAAAATCAAATAAATGACCATTTATTTTAAAGCACTGAAAGTTCTGTTATCCTTCAGGATATCACCATCACTCTCCTCCTGACTTTTTTTTTCAAAAACGGTAGGAGATGCAGATGTACTTGTCCTGTTCCTTTTATTCAGTTTGTTTCCTCGGTGCCAAAAGTCAACAACGACCAGTGCAAGGACGAAACAGTTGCAGCAAGTCAGTCTGTGAAGCGTTATATTTGATCTGCGCGCACTGTTTATTAACAACGTGCGTATCACAGAGACCCACACATTTTAATGGGAGCAGTGTTGTTGGTCTCCTTTTTTAGCCAGCGCATCAAAGTCTGGAGTTAGTTTTGTTGTGGCGATTCTCAGGATGGATCTGAGGTGTAGGTCTGTTAACCTGGATCTGTGGCTGGCTTTGTTGATGTTCATGACACTGAAGGTCTGTTCACACACGAAGGTAGAGCCGAACAAAGCCAACATCATCTGCGCTTTTCGCGAGTCACTGTCCGCCGTGATAAACTGATTTTCTCAAATTTCTTTGGTCTCCGGGTACAAAATACCTGCTGTCTCTACCATACATTCTTTTAAAAACTCGCTCTCAGACAGTGGTTTGCTGGCCTTTGCTATTTTGAATGAAAGCATAAAACTGGCCTTGGTACTTGACTCTTGAATGGCAGTTTGACGGTGAAAAAAACTTTGCTAAGCCTTCAAATTAGCTGCCACCTTCTCAGCAGCAGCTTCCCGTTCTTTTGTTGAGAGCTTGCTAGCATAATTGGCGTGCTTTGTGGCAAAGTGACTGCTAATATTATACTCTTTAAAAACCGCCACAGTTTCTTGGCATATCAGGCAAACAGCAGATGATCGGTGTTCAGTGAAAAAATATTTAGTTGTCCACTCCTTATTGAACACTCGACATTCTCTGTCCACTTTCCTTTTCTTGGGTCCGCTCATCTTCATAGAGGGGCGGTGGGTCAAAGGGTAAAGTGCAAACGTGGCGTAATAGGCCTACGCTTCACCTCAACAAAGCCAATAGAGTGCACCATCTAGTGAGGAAACATCAGAATTGCAGGGGAAATAAAACATTAACAAGGTTAATTTATTAAATTTTTTCAAGTTTGGTAGGCCGAATCGAAATGTTTAACGGGCCGCAGTTTGCCCATGCCTGGTCTATATGAAGAGCATTTGGTGTAGGGTCCTTGTCAGCTTTTAATGTAAAGGATATGGGAGTATATTTCCAGAAGGGAGGGACACTAAATCTTGACAAATAGAAAAAAACTGTGTAAAAGGATCATAGCTTCTTTTGGCATTATTTTATATATTTCAGGAGTAATCTCATCATTACCAGGGACCTTATTTTGTTTTAAAGTATTCATTTTAGTCTGAATTTCAAACATCGTAATTGGTTTATCAAACATGTCTGCCTGTAGTCTAGATAATTTATTCTTGGTATATATTTTAATGAAGGATCTGACTATTTCTTTAGAATCTAATAAAGTTGAATTCTTATTTTGTTAAAGTATTGTCTAAATTCTATTAAAATGTTTCCTATTTCAATAACAGTCGTCTTTTTTAGGAGAGCAAATCTCTTTAATATGATTAAGTTTACCAATTCTCCCAGTTTTGATAGCTAAATTACATAATTTAGAGTTAGTAGAAAAGTTTATGAATTTATACCTCTCAATGTTAATTCTAGTTTTATGATTTAAGATAAGTATTTCTTATTTAATGCATCAAGCTCTTCTATTTTAATACTTCTAACCTTTGATTTAGCAATTTTAACCTATCAAGTTTCACTTGAATCTTCTTTAATTCTCTGTCCCATTGCGTCTTAATTACGTACAAGCAGCAGAGAGCAAAAGAGACTTTAACAGATAAGTATTTTTTTCTACCTTCCTACCAGCGACTGTATAGTCTCGCCGAAAAGCGAGTCTTCTATCCGAGTTCTGTAAGCTTTGTTTTTCTGCATTTTTGTGTTTTTGCACTTTAAAAGTATTTTTTTGCCTTGTTTAATTGTTGTAGGCTACACACTCAAGTGAGCTAGCCAATCTAAAGCATTTACTGTGTTCTTGTGCCTAGTTTCTGTTGTATAGAGAAAAAAGAAAAAAAAATTTTTGTTTCCTGCCTCTTCTGAACTAGAATAGTCCAGTTTTCAGGTCTTGCTGAATTCTGTGCTGTGTTATAGTTCCTGTATTGCCCATATCCTTACTTGGCTAGGAGGAAGCTTATCTGTTCACCAGTGAGAGTGGGGAACTTTGAGCAGCCTATCTGTCCCTGGAGGAGTGGTCTCAGCGCAGTAACTAGTAGCTTATTGGCCGTTTTGGGCCATTTCCTATCTCCTTCAAACTCCCTGCCTTAAAACCCGCTTTAGCGCGGTTTTTCACATCGTGCAGCGCCATTTAAGCAGTTTTTAACTATTCGTGGCTGCACAAAGTCTGCTCTTCAATTTTTCCCTTAGAACTAGTCAAACTCACAAAATAAGCACTCCACCTTCATTCTACAGCCCAGCACATGCTCAAATTTCTCCGTAAGCACTAACAAAATTTAGCACTACACCCCCTTATACTATCCAGTAGTACAAGGCTCCCTATTCGTCCATTCTGGACAATCAATAAATCAGTTCTTTAAACCATCCAGGCATGTCCAAAGTGCAGTTTCAGGTATACTCGCCAGTCCAGCTGGTGAATCTGGGAATCTTGAGGCAATGTTACAATTGCCTTATGTACACAGACAACCCTTTCCTCCTTCCATCAAACACAAATATATGTGAGAGATGCAACTATACAGCCAAACTGGAGGCTGGACTCTCTCAACCCAAGACTGGCACTGTCAGTCAGGAGGAGAAGGAAACCACTTGCACCACAAAACCAGTCTCACATAGACGTATCGCACCAGCAAACAAGACACACAAACCCACAAAAACATACTTGAAGGCTCTAAATAAAAATCTGCCAAAGTAACAGAGACCTCCAAAGCAGACGTCCAAGCAACCACTACCCCACAACAACTTTCACGTATCACATACTTCACAAAGTCAGTGTGCCACGCAGTCGCAGCCCCCAAGGCTAAATAACACGCCTAATACACTAGTAATTGGAGACTCTGTTGTCAGGCACACTGACGTCCCACTCACCAGACTGAACAAGGAGAAGGTCACTGTAATCTGCCTGTCTGGTGCCAGGATCTGTCACATAACGCAAGCACTCAGGTCACTCCACAGCAGCTCCACAGCAGGTACAAATATGACTGTCATTGTCCATGTTGGTGTGAATGACCTGAGACGTACCTCCCTGGACTACATGAAAAGAGACCTAGAGGAGCTCTCTGATCATGTAGCCCAGGCCTGTATGACCCTGAGTAGCATCTTGCCCTCACCAAGAATGATGCCACAGTATAAAGACAAAATGATCAATTTTAACAATTGGCTAAGCTATTGGTGTCATTCAAAGGGGATCCAGTGTCTGTCAGCCTGGGATGACATGCTCGACAAGCCACGTTGCTTCGCCAGGGACGGCTTGCACCTTGTCACCCTTAGGCTTTCAAATATTGGCTAAGGCTATTGCCACCCCCATAGTGCCTTTTTTAGGCAAGGCTCAAAAGACAAACCCACCTCCATAAACAATACCAGAAACAAAAAACTAAGGGTAATGCTACTCAACGCCAGAAGTCTAAACCTCAAGATGCACGCACTCGAGGCACTCCTCAGCATGGAGAAAATCGATATCTGTGCAGTAACAGAAACCTGGTTCAAGGCTCCAGAGAGCACCCCAGCACTACCAGGATTCAACTCTTACCATTCTTTTCGGCCCCAGAACTCGGACCGAAATACTGAAGGTGGGGGAGTATCCATTTTCATCAAGGATACCCACACCTCCAGGTTAGTGGCACTGCACGAGGCAGCGGAAACCATCCATGTGCAACTAATGGTAGGTAAAACTGCTTTTCAGTTTGTAGCCTGCTACAGATCACCCACCCTGTTTCAGGAACCCCACTCTGCATTCCTGAGAACATTGGAAAATATGAAGGTCTCACCAAACACCATGTTATTGGGGGATTTCAACTACCCAAACATTGACTGGGAAAACTACTAGAGTCCCAACTCTTTTGCCCAATGGTTCCTGGAGTTTATCAACTCAAATGCCATGGAACAACTGGTCACCACTCCCACAAGAGGGAACAACATATTGGACTTGGTCATCACTAACATGGGTGCTAAATGTTCCACACCAGAGGTAAACCCCTCGTTGGTAAGATCAGATCATAAACTAATCACAATGGACATCCACGTCCCGTCCCCACCCCCAGCCAAGGAAACCACTGTGAAAAATTTCTCAAAAGCAAACTTCACACTTCTCAAGACCGGGGTGGAAAGTTTCAAAGCCCCCGGGCAAATGGAAAATGCTACCCAAACCGCAGACTCCTTTACAATTGCACTCTATGAGCACCTACAGGAATGCATGGATCGTGCCATCCCAAGTAAAAGCAAGACTCACTCCTCCAAAAACAGGAGACCAGTCTGGTGGGCCCCGGCCATAAATAAGCTAAGCAACAGAAGGAGGAAACTATTACATGAAAAGACAAAATCCCAAAAAGGGAAAGTATCCCTTGATCAGTACTAGCAAGAAACTTCGATCCCTCATAAAAATATCAAAGGCTAGCTTTGAAAGAAAAATCGCCAAAGACTCTAAAGATAATCACAAGGCATTCTTTAGCTTAGTCAAGATTCTGGGGTGGCAACTCTGATATGCTTTGAGCTGGTGCAAAATGGCACAAAATACACTGAACCCACTGACATTGCCAACATCCTGGCGGACAGGTTCAGTGCAAACTTTACCCCCCCCCCCGTCCTCCCCAAAAGAGCCAGTGTCTATCCCAGAAGAATGCAATCCCCCAGACATCACAGACACACAGGTGAAAGCAGCCCTCTCCAAAGTAAAAAAAACACAGCATCAATGGGACTGGATGGTATCCCGGACTGCATCTTACACGAGCTCCAAAATGAACTAAACCCTCACATAAATTCACTGTTCCAACTCAGCCTTAACATAGGTTATGTACCCAAAGAATGGCGTACAGCAACAGTGAATCCCACTCCACAAAGGTGGCACCACAACGGATCCAGGGAACTATCGCCCAATAAGCCTGACTAGCCTGGTCTGCAAGGCTTTGGAGCGCAACATCCTGGATCTCCTAAACAAAGACATTGCAAACCTCTAAACACTGGACCCTACCCAGTTTGGCTTTGTTAAATGCAGATCTTGCCTCTTAAACCTAGTTGACTTCTTTGAAACAGTTACCAAAGCCATAGAAGAGGGAAAGGTAGTCCACACAGCCTACCCGGACCTCGCAAAGGCCTTTGACACAATACCCCACTCCAGCATCCATAAATAAGCTTACCAGCTTAAATATTAACCCATATGTCACAAGATGGATTGCAAACTGGCTCAGGGATAGAACTCACATGGTCAGAGTCTCGGGTGCCATGTTAGACTGTAAACCGGTTACAAGTGGCATCCCACAGGGCTCAGTCCTGGGGACCCCTCTTGTTCGGTATATACTTCTGAGATACAAGCAAACACGGGAGGACTGTAGCTTATCCAGTTTGCAGATGACTGCAAACTGGGAGCCATAATAGACTCTCCGGCTGACACAAGCATCCTCCAGAAGGGCCTTATGGAGATGGATACCTGGTGTCAGAACCATGGCCTCAAGCTAAATGCCTACGTGCATAGTTATCCCCTTTGAGAAAAACAAAGTGCCCACAAACTACCGCATAGGAGGTAATCCACTAAGTACTGAAGAAGTAATTAGGGATCTGGGGATCCAAGTAGATGGTAACCTATCCTTTGACGATCACATTGCCAAAGTGGTTGGAAAAACCTTTTATATAGCTCACCTAATCACAAAAGGGTTCACATCTAGATCAAGAGAGGTCATTGTGCCCCTCTACTCATCGCTCATCATGCCCATAATTGAGTCCATTGCCCCATTTTGGGATGTACCGTACTCTACACCTGTAACAGCTGGAGATGCCTCAAAAATACCTCACCAAGAGGATCGTGGGTCTCAAACAGATGCCCTATGCAGCTCGACTAAAGAAGCTCCAGCTCTACTTTATTGCTTACCGCCTACTCCGAGGCGATCTCTGCCTGACGTTCAAGGCCATGTCTAACCCGGAACTGTTGGACCACCTCAAGAAAACCAAATCCATTAGAGCTACACGCTCCAGGGATTCAAACCTTAGCACAACAATAAACAGGACATGCTGGAGGGATAGATTCATATCCCAAAGGCTTCCCTCGCTCTGGAATAGAATCCCAGTCCATGTTAGGCAGAGTCCCTCGCTGATCCTCTTCAAGAGAAATCTTGATGAGTGGACGGGAAATCGTAAATTTACTCCTGGGATCACTTCTCTGGCCCTGCTGGACAGAGGCTCAGGAATCTAGTTTAAAAGGTAGGCGAAAGCCAACACTCTGGTTAGGCTTATAAATGCCCTAGGGCAGATAGCCTAGTACCTACCTATGAACCAAGTAGAAGTTCTCCCATACAAATAAGCTTTTAATGCATCTTGTACATGTATATCTGTATCATTAGTATATATCTGTATCATTAGTATTTAGCGTAATAAAAGTTTGAAACTCTGATACGATGAAGTCCTTTAAATTCTTTTAATGTGGTTATGTAGGCTGGTATTCTTTTAATCTTAGTACAATAGTTTGTATTAATTTGTATTTCAAAGGAAATGGCATTGTGGTCCAAGAGATCACATAAAACTATTTTAATCTTACTTGGACTATTAATCATATAGACTCTATCTGTTCTAGAGTACGTGCTATGGCTATGTAAAAATGGGTGAAAAGTAGAGTCTGAGTCAGAAAAATCATTAATATCCCTCATATGAAATTATTCAGTAAATTGGGTTCCTATCGCGTACTTGAACTTTACAAGTTCGAACCTCATATGGTCGAGACCATAAGTTTGAATTCATAAAAGTTTGTGCGTTTCAATGGAAACCTCCACAAGCAGAGGTATTCATTTTGTGCAATGGGGTGCGATCTCAGAGTTGGTATATTTAAGTAGTGGGGGGGTGTGGGGGTGCAGGGGGGATTGCCCCCCCCGTTTTTAAAACCAGTTTATTTTGTTTTCCGTTTTTTTTTTTTTTATCCATAGTCAAAGTTTTGTAACTTCGAACATTGTGTTCGAAGTTATAAGACTTTGACTATGTGATATAGACCCAGTAAGTTCCTTCAGTTTTTTTAGCTGAGGATAGAATTCTGCCATTACCAGAGGCATTAATATCTTTGTCTGTTAAAATACAATTGAAGTCGCCTGCTAGAATAATGTTGCCTTTAGAAATTTGAATTATCCGATTTTAAATGCTGTTTAACAGTATGAATCTCAATCCCTGGAATCCAATATATAGTAGAGTGTATAATTAAGTTCCAACGTAACCAAGCAAAACATACCTTTATCTTCTTTTTAAGTATTTATTACCTTATTATATGACTAGGAATTATTCCAGAGTATAGCTACACCTCTGTATTTTGGGGGTGATGAGAACTGGATATAATTGAGTAAGTTCTAGTATTAAGTTTATCAATATTGTCAGCTAGAAGGTGTGTTTCTTGTAAAAATAAAATAACATGGATTATGCGATTTCAAATACTTATGCAAGTTTCCCCTCTTACAGCTATTATTCAGACTATTTGTATTAATGGATAAATATTTTAGATGTCATATAGTGAGAGAATTTGCTAGAAGATTGACCATTAAATTATTGTTATAAAGAATACCAAGTTTCATTCCATTGAAATTATGAATATACATAAACCTGTTGTCATGAAAATTTGAAGCAATAATACGGAGATAAAGTTAAGGAAATAATAGACACCAACCTAAAACACATAACAATAAATCTTAACATTAAAGTTTTATAACTCATTAACCCCTTGGAGTGATAGAAAAAACTCCTTGCTTGAACAGCATCACTGCTCAAGACAACCTCCCACAGACAATAACAATCGTCCCTCCTCCACCACTTGTTGAAAAATTTTGTCTAAGTTAATGATGTAAAATGTAATATACCTTGCATTTCTTCACCAGTTGCCTCAATACAATTCAAACGACTTGCTGGTAACGTTTCATAAAGGCACAATGAAAAGCTGAATTTCGTGTCTAATTAGTCATAATTAAGTAAACAACACTTGGAGAAATATGCTTTACATACAACATAAAATCTAGCCTGGATCAGTTCATTGCTTAAATTATAGCTCCAAAACAGACTGCCAAACTCCCTATAATCCACAAAAAAAAAAAAAAAAAAAAATTAAGAAACTTAGCACTACCCAGGTCTGGAGATTTAATAAGAGTCATCACTCACGCCTCCAAAAAAAAAAAAAAAACCTCTAGCATCACCTTACATCATACACCAAAAACACTATTGTCTGCAGCCTTCCCTTACTTGCATGGTACATTTGTATACTGCCTATATAATTCATCTATGTGTGTATCTGTAAACAGCTGGGTTGGATTTTGCATAATGAGTGAGGTGTTTATCTCACAGACTCAAAGTGCAAGCTTTGTTGTAATAATCTGCAGACTGATGGATTCATACTTAAACACTAATCAATTAACTAAATGACCCATCACAGATCGGTGACGTATGTCGTGTGGAATCATGAGCACGAATAGGATGGTTCAGGAATACAGTGCGTGTGTGTGTGTGTATATATATATATATATATATATATATATATATATATATATATATATATATATATATATATATATGTATATATGTATATATATATATATATATATATATATATATATATATATATATATATAGATATACAAATGTGTATGTACACAGACACACACAAAATGCCCTAGTATTACATACCGTTTAACAGCAGACTGAGTGGAAGTCTTTCCACTTAATATATGCCAGTACCTTTAGACAAGGTAAGACCTTTATGACAATTTGTGTGCATCTCCCGTGGCTTCATGGCCTCTGTATAAAATTCTTTTTTTAATTTCTCCAAGTCTTTTGGGTTTCTAATACCATGACGGGAATGGAGCCCATTCCTAAGTCAAAGTACGATTACAGTTCATGAAATTAGTATTGTTTCGGTCTTTGTCAGCCAGCAGTGCTCTTCGCAGCACTCTGTGTGCCCAGTAATGACTCCTCCTGCAGTTCGTATGGAGTTACATGTATTGGTAAGGCATTAAATACAATTGTAAATTCTTTTTTATAAGACCCGTTGCTCCTACTACTATTGGAACTGTCTTGGGTATCCTTCTTCCACATTGCTCTCATTTCTGCCTGCAGATCCTGATAATTTATGACTTTGTCTCTGTATGCAAGACACTGTAGTCACTTAACAATTTCAGTCATTAATGCTTCTCTTGTCTTCTTTTCTTGGACCACTCTATCCAGTTTTCTAGCATCTATCATTTGAACTGTTGGTAATTGATGATCCCATGTGATGTAGACTTCATTTTCTATGATGCTTTGTGGCTCGTTTCCAACATTTTTCAGTTACTTCAGTACCATAATATTTGCACAATCCCCAGTAGTTTTAAACCAATAGCGCTGACCCAGGAAGCCAACACAACTCATAAACTTCCAGTTGTGGCTAAATCCAAGGCACACACTACGACCATAAAAACAAGAATACTTTATTGAAAGTTAAGCGCTTTTGTCTCTGTTGCATAAGGGACTTCTTCAAAACCAAAACAGACCAATGCTTATAAATGCAATTAATCAGTCGCATGACCCACTGTTAACCATTCGTTCCTTGTCATCTTCTGTGACATAATCTAAAAAATACATCCATATGAAAACTCTGTTTTATTATAAAGTAATTTAATTCCAAGTTAAAATGAAATGCATATTCTGAATAAAACTTTTTTTCTAAAAAGCTTGTATTTTTTTTAAAAAAATACTATTAAATCTCAAAATAAGTAGTAAAAATATATGGCTGGAAACAGTGAAGTAATTCATATACATTTGTCCGCTTGTATGAACTCTAAATTTAAAATATGTATAAAGAATATGTATATTTTTGTATTAATGTAATTTAAGTGGGAGTTCATATATCACATGCCCACTTTTTCAAAACGGGCATAAGGTTCTCTGATTCATTTAACCCTGGCAGTGTAGTTGCATTTAACCTAAGTTTAACTCCCCAAGTGCCAATTCATTCTCCCAATCCCTTCAAGCATATGTTGAGTAGCGTAGTTGTGTTCGTAAAGTCTCTTATGGAGACTTCTGTCCGTTTTCCCTAGATAGTAATGTCTACTGCTTGTACAACCGGCCAGATATATTAATCCTATACTTCCACAATTCCCTGTATCTAGTTTTATTAGTTGTTATGGTTGGCCTACTGTCACACTGTCCCCTTCAAATATGAAACTACAGTACTTGCATGCACTACATTTGTTAAGTACCTTTCCTTTTGTGCGTTGGTTTTTGGTAGTGGGTGTTCTTACCAGCATTTAAGTTGGGTTCAATCTTGTATACAAAGTGGCTCATCCCCAAAATGTTTCATCTATCTATTCTTAAACATGCTAATTGCATTATTTTACATTATTTATAGTAAAATAATATGTATTTTATTTTATTTAATTTGGAATTAAATTGTTTTATAATAAAGCAGTTTTCTCGTATGGATGTTTTTTTTAGATTGTCATAGAAGATGACAGGGAATGAATGGTTAGCAGTGTGTCATGATTAATTGTGCTTATAAGCATTGGACTGTTCACATTTTTTTGCTCTGAAGAAGTCCCTTATGCAATAGGGATGAAAGCGCTTAACTTTCAATAAAGTCTTCTAGTAGTTTTGCTTCTAGCTATCCCACTATCAAGGTTCAGTTGGCGGCCCTCTCAAACTTTCATGTTGGTTAGTGCCAGCTACCAATTGCTTCTTTAAGACTATCCAAAGCCTTTTTGAAGGATACCTTTTTGCTTAGGCTGATGGTAAGAGATCCCATTTCCTGTGGAATTTCCCTTTCTCCTCCAAGCTTTGACCAAAGCTTCTTTTCAACCGTCTGCATCTATAGAGTTTAAGTTTCTCTTTTAGAAAATGTTTTTCCTAGTCACAGTTGCTTCAGCCAGAAGGGTTTCAGACTTTCAGGCCTTGTTCTGCATGCCACCTTACACTTATTTTCTGCAAAGATAGTTTCCTTGTGGACAAACCCAACTTTCCTATGGTGGCCTCCAAATCCAGCAATTGATTTAGGTACCTATGGACACTCTAAATTGACCCTAGGCATGAGTGTGTGCCTTCTGTGGAAGGTTGTGAGTCGGACTGGCAACTTGACACCGTAAACCTCCTCTGCCAATCATGAGCGGACAGGTGATCCACTGTGGCGACCCCTAACCGAGAAAAGCCGAAAGAATAAGAATATTTCTGAATTTCAGTACCAAGGTTGAATGTATGCTTCATTATTTAGACCTCCATCACTAGTTGAGATTCTGTTTAGAAAAGACCAAACACATGAGTAAATTAGATAAACTGTTTGTGTCTTTAGAGCTAGACTTTGAAAGCCAGTCTCCAAAGTGACACTATCCAGATAGCTTTCCAATTGCTTATCCTTTTTTATGCCACAAAAGGTTGACCTCTTCTAGGGAGGTATTTACTTCAACAGCCTTTCATTTGTGCTTCTTTGGATGATACATTTGCAGCATCAGCCTGGCCTAACACTCATCTTTGTCTCCCATTATAAATTTGGCATTCAGTTCAGATCCATGACCTCTCATCTCCACCATCTTTTGGAATATTATCTCCTGATCCCATCCAAATGTCTAGCTGGGGACTGTCCCACATGTTTAGAAAAATGGAAAAGGCAACAACTGATAAAAATGTTATGTACTTACCCTAATGCTAGATCCATGTTGTCTTTTTCCACCTGTCTTATCCTTCCCTCTGTCCCCGTTCTAAATGGTCATTGTTTATGGCTCCTGTTGGACCTTTCTGAAACCTTCTGGTATCGTTCTAATTTTAGTTGAGGGGACTCTGTTGACGTAGGTCAGGATTGTTAAGATAAACTTGATCTGAGGAGGTTTAGGTACACAGAGCTTTATGGGAGAGGAGGTGGAACTTCAGAGCTGAAGACTCTAAGATGTCAGCCTTGTATCAGATTAACCCACCGGGTGAGATAAATGGAAGATAGCAAGATCTAGTGAGCAACAAACCCATTGCCTTACTGGCATTTGGGTAGTAATGCGCTGCTACCCTCCTCTGGCAGTCTACTAAAGCTCTGAGTCCCTCCCGCTGTCAGTCTTGAAAAGAACGTATCTGATTACCCTTGCTGGATTGTTTTCTGAATGCATTAAATTTTCTTAAAGATAACCCTATTAGAGGTTTATCAACCTGGGCAGGCTTTTACACAAATGCATCTCTTGATGACATTTGTGCAGCAAGTACACGCCTTTTTAATACATTTCCAAAGCATTCTAAACTGGTTGGTTATCTAGATCCAGATCTCTTCATTAGTGCCATCATCATACACCCAGGAACCCCTAAGTATTTGTTTGGTATAGTGGATGTAGTGAGGAAGGATTGTCGAGGTTGGTGGGAGAACAGACTAGAGAGAAATGAACTGCATTGGCAGCACAAGTTGAACGCTACAACATCACCCGGTTTGAATGACAGCACCTCCCCATCTTTAAGTTTAAAACCTTAGAGTTGTAAATAGGTTTCACAAACCTGAGCCTCCATTTTATTATTTATTTATTAAATCATCCCATGGTGTAATATTGTATTTATATATGATACATTTTATATGTTTTTATTTGGAAAATTTCTCCTTTTTTTAAGGAAACATTTTGTAAAAGTGTTTATTAGTGTGTTGTCTTTCGGCTTTTCCCGGTTAGGGGTCGCCACAGCGGAACTCCGGTCTTGTTTTGTATTAAAACACAAAAAGACGTCACCTCCCAGTCAAGCAGAAGTCAAACTCAAAGTTGTACGTCCTGTAAATTGTTGGAATAAGAATCCAAAATGCATGCCAAATAACGCTTTTATTTATAACAAGAAAGAGTGTTTTCGCCATAGTAACACCACAGCTTCTTCAGAATAAAAACCATTTTTTAAAAAGACCGCCAGTTAATTACATACAAAATGCATGACGTGGTTAGGTGAAATCATACATTTAAAGAGCCAGTACATTTAAAACCACATACTATGCATATACCAGCTAAATTCATAATATAGTGTGCTTAATAAAATCATTTTAAAATGATTTAAAATATTTTCTGTCAGATTGCATAAATAGGTGTTCATATTAAAAGTATATCGCTAGTGTAGCCAGAACTAACTACAAATGTTATAATGTCCTAAAATATAACCCTTTAATGAAAACTGCAAGTTAGCTACTGTGAAATACAATGATAAGTGATCTAAACCATTGTATCCTACATGTTAATTAAGAAACTTTCCTAATTTAACATTTTTTTAAAAACCAAAACTAATCAATGCAGTAAAATGTAATTAAATGTGGTAATCTTTAAACTTGTATGTAAAGAGATGTAATATATAAGGGAATCCAAATGGTCAGTTAATTCGTAACCCTTACCACATAATTATTAAGGTCAAAAGTCATTGTAACAATGGGTTCCTATTGTATTTTTGTCTCGGGTAGTTCCTCATTTTTAATATGCAAGTAATATTACAACTTTCATTTAGTCCTGGGCCACGGAACCCCAAGTTCCAGCAGAAGAAATGGAACAAAACCAGATAGTAACATCTCAACTACTGCCAACTGTAGTAGTTCCATTGCAACTTTGAAATCAAATGCTGCACCTGTTGTCCCTGAAACAATAATAACAGAAAATACTTGCACCAACAACTTGACAATATTGACTAACAAAAAAGGTGATTTTAAAATTTATAACTTTTCAAGTGTGCAGTTAGACCCTTGTCTAATTGAGTTACTTGCTTATGGTAACACTTTTGTTCCCACAAGGAAATGTAACATCCCCAAAACCATTATTGACTTAAAATGTTTTGTGAGGAAACTCAATTTGAATATTTTCTTTAATAACACTAACATCATACATGACTATAAATTAAAACTAGCTAGCACGTTTAACTCTCCTTTACACACTGTGTTAGCTTCCTTTGAGAAAACATGTGAGATTGATATTAGGAGTTTGGGGCAAAAAGTTGGGTCATCAAAAAAACATGTAGACTATAATACTACAGTTGAACAAAAGGAATGTCTTAAGCAACTTTGTGCCTCTGCAACTAGAGTTATTAAACCAGATAAAGGAGGGAGTTTGGTCATTTTTGACAACCACTCCTACATTGAAAAGATGGAATGTATACTATCTGGTCCAGTATATACTTTATCATCGATCAGTGAGTTGAATACGTCAAAAAAAAGGACCAGAGGTTACTTTAGAGATATGTTTATTGAGGGCAAAATTGATCTAGACACATTTAATTACATTGATATTAATATGTCTAAAAACCCTGTGATTTTCGGCATTCCGAAAATTCACAAAGACTTACACAACCCACCACTACGTGCATTAATTGGTGGCCGTCTTTCTATTACTTACCCTTGTGCACAATTAGTAGAAACAATTTTAGCTAAATACTTGAAATTAATACCTCATATATGCAAGGATTCATGGTCCTTCCTCATTAGTATGAATAGTATTGATTTTGACAATTCTTACAACTTTCTTACGATTGATGTGGTCGATCTTTATACATCGATACCACATCTAGAAGCAGTGGAATGGGTTTATCTTATGCTTGGAGACCTGGGTGCTTCAAAAAATGAGAGACATCGTCTCTGAACTGTTGGATATAATATTGGCATCTAGCTATTTTATATTCAATGAGAAAGTGTATTTAAAACACAAGGTGTAGCAATGGGGTCACCGTGTGGGGCCACAGTCGCCAATTTTTTCATGGCGTACTGGGAAAAGACTATTTATTTGGTAACACCATTATGGAGAAAATTAAATTGTACACTAGGTATCTTGACTATGTGTTTATTCTGTTTGCTGGAGACTTAGGTGAAACTATGACATTAGTAGAACACTAACAACTCTACCCCCTTTTTGAAATTTACTTCCACTTTTTCTATCACTGAAATAGATTATTTAGATGTTAAACTTTCTAAGTATGACATGAATCTTGAATATATCTCTGCAATACATAGAAAACCAACATACTGTAATTCCCTTTTACACTTCAAAAGCTCACATCCTTTTAGACAGAAAAGAGCTATTATCAAAGGACAGCTCATAAGAGCAGTTAGAATGTGCAATAGAGAAGCAGCTTTTTATAATGAATGTAACAAACTCGAAAATATGTTTATAAGTAGAGATTACCCCCTGGATCTGTTCTCAGAACTTCTGAATGAAGTTGACAATAAAAGATTGAATGGTGTATATGTCCCTCTTCTTAAAAAGAGAATAACTGAAGTTGAAGTTCTTACAACGGTCACTGACATAGGAGAAATGAACACTACATCAGAGAACATAAATAGTAACAATGATTTTGAGAGAGTTGATCCTTTCAGAATCAGCTTTATATCTACCTTTAGTAGTGACTCTTTGGATATCCAACTGATTTTAATGAAAAACTGGTACCACATTCTAAATAATGAAGAATTACTTGAAAAATTAGGCGACAAACCTAAATTTGTATATAAGAGAGGGAGTAATTTGAAGTCTATCCTTGAAAGCAACAACAAACTTAATTACAATGTCAAAATGAAGGGGTGCAAGCAATGTGGCTTTTGTAAATATTGTCAACATATTAACAACAGCAGCACTTTCCAAGTAGGTAGGAATAGATACTATATTAACTGTAAACTCAATTGTACCTCCAAGTCTATAGTCTACTTAGCATTATGTAATTGCTGTGAAGCATACTATGTAGGTAAAACTGACCGTAGATTCCGTGACAGGGTATATGAGCATTTATACGCAGTAAGAACAAAAAAATGCGATAATGCCCTGGCTAAGCATTGTGAGAAACATGAAGGTCACAGTTTTAGTTTCATGGCTATAGACTCAGTACCACACACTTTGAGGGGGGGACCTATTAACATTCTTTTAGAGGTCCGTGAACTGGAATGGCAGATACGTTTAAACTCTTTTTGCTTTCCAGGACTAAATGAAAGTTTTAATATTACTTGCATATTAAAAATGAGGAACTACCGGAGTCAAAAATACAATAGGAACCCATTGTTACAATGACTTTTGACCTTAATAATTATGTGGTAAGGGTTACGAATTAACTGACCATTTGGATTCCCTTATATATTACATCTCTTTACATACAAGTTTAAAGATTACCACATTTAATTACATTTTACTGCATTGATTAGTTTTGTTTTTTAAAAAAATGTTAAATTAGGAAAGTTTCTCAATTAACATGTAGGATACAATGGTTTAGATTACTTATCATTGTATTTCACAGTAGCTAACTTGCAGTTTTCATTAAAGGGTTATATTTTAGGACATTATAACATTTGTAGTTAGTTCTGGCTACACTAGCGATATACTTTTAATATGAACACCTATTTATGCAATCTGACAGAAAATATTTTAAATCATTTTAAAATGATTTTAAGCACACTATATTATGAATTTAGCTGGTATATGCATAGTATGTGGTTTTAAATGTACTGGCTCTTTAAATGTATGATTTCACCTAACCACGTCATGCATTTTGTATGTATTTAACTGGCGGTCTTTTTAAAAAATGGTTTTTATTCTGAAGAAGCTGTGGTGTTACTACGGCGAAAATGCTCTTTCTTGTTATAAATAAAAGCGTTATTTGGCACGCATTTTGGATTCTTATTCCAACAATTTACAGGACGTACAACTTTGAGTTTGACTTCTGCTTGACTGGGAGATGACGTCTTTTTGTGTTTTAACAGCTTGTTTTGTATTAATTGTGATCACACAATTTTTAATTATTTAAATAGAATTGGTTAATTTACATCCTGGTTGTGAAGAAGTCCCAGAACTGTAGGGATGGAAGCACTTGACCAGATGTGTAAGTAAACATAATCACATTTTCTCTTGCCTCTGAGTTTCCGCATCTCAACGTGTTATTTTGAGTGGTTTGTTTTTGTTACACGTCTTACATGCTGTTTTATTGGGTTTAGAGGTTTTATTTTCAGCATGGTAGAGTTAGTTCTATGAGGCAATTGGTCTTACAATGACCGTTTGTTCGAGAAGTTTGTCTTAAGTGGAACATACAGTTTTTTACAAACTACAGTGGATACTCCGGTGTAATGCAGCTGTGTAACAGACATACATTGGAAACATCTCTTCGGAATGGAGAAGGTGATTTAACGGGTCTATATTAGAACACCGAACATTTGAAATGTCGAGTGTTCTAATATCGAACCCTAGCAATCAAAAATACAAAACATTGAACATTCAGAACAGCAAATTTTTTCCTAGGGAAAAAATTTGCTGTTCCAAAACACATACACACAATACAAGCACACCAAACAAACAGCAGTCCACACACATACACCTAAATTTGTACACCTAACCCTACACTAAAATATACATACACCACTAACTATCCACTTACCTTAACCCTAACCCTAAGGTCCGTCACTTTCGCATTGTCACCTCACCCTAACTCGCCTACCCCGCCCTAGCCCTCACGTCTACACAATCGCACACTTACCTGACCCGAGACCTAACACGCCCGTCCACACAGTTGCACACTTACCTGAACCCGACCCGTAACTTTCCACCAGAGCGCTGAAAATACTGAAGTAACAGAAATGGGCAACCAAATTCTTTCCTTAGGAAAGAATTCAGTTTTCTGTTTCTTCGATATTTTCAGCGTTTGCTGAAAACTGATCGATATTAGAACAGTTGACATTTCAAATGTTCGGTATTCTAATGTAGACTCTAACACAGTTAATAAAAATATTAACTCTGCAATATTCCCATTTGCAATCATCTTTGCATAAACTACATTGCAGAGCAATCTTTGCAAGTGATAAGCAACTGGATCTAATCGCAAGATCACAGACCGCTGGTAGGGTGGATGGAAGAGGAGTACCAGAAGGTGTGTTTAGTTCACAAGATTCTATTCCTTCTGGACAGGTTTCAAACAGTAAGAGGAGCGCAATACTCTGGGCTTAAAATTCCGGAACTGGATTAATACCAAATATACATTAAATGTCAGTTCTCGATCCAACAACGGAGTCCAAGTTAAAAGAATTTGAAAGCAAGTTAACGAAGGTACATAAATTGCAAAGTGACAACATGTTTCTGGCTGAATGCATTAAGGTTAAATGAGTCCTGAAGGGACTCTGGATGCATAAATTCCCTAATGGGCTGTTTTTAGAACAATCGGAACTTGATGAACTTCTTGCAGTGTTCGACCAACATGGGATAGAACTTATGCAGTTTATCAGACTTAATAACTGGACAATCAACAAATTGTTTAAAGTGAGGAAATTGAACACTGATATATTGTCAGTGGTAATATTTTGATAATTTTAAAGTTCAATATAACTGCGTTAAATGCAGTTGAACTGAAATTAAATTTAAATAGAAAACAAAAAAGTTATATGTGGATAAAATTGAGTATGTGCAAAATATTGCTTACCCTTTACCTAAGGCTTATTTTGATCAACAAGTAGACAGTTCCTTTCATAGATAGGGGAGCTGCTATGGAAGTGTCGGGTGGTTTTAATTATAATGGTTGGGAGGAACAAGATTCCTCATGGTTCAACCATAGTCCTATTTCTTCACACCCCAATTTAGGAGATAATAGTTTTGATTATGAAGCCCCACAGTTAAGGTCGGAGAGGATTTTCAACAGAATAGTCATAACACTTTTTTGAACACCCACCCCCCCACACTCCAAAAGGGTCCAGAAACAAAGCAAGAAACAATTTTGGAGGAACAGCAGCAAGAGCAAGCTATTAGGTGAAGGGGTAGATATTTCTAGTTTTGAAGGGAAAATGTTGAGTTATGCAGATTTAAGCATTTTTAATTATACAGATCTTAACATCACTCGTACTCACATTTTCCTTTTTAAAAGCAGTATCAAAGTTGTGACAACTTCTAAAACAGAAGTTTCACAATTACTTAATTTGAAATTGTTCAGCAGAAAACTTAATATACAAATTACGTTTCAGGGCTAGGCACCTGAGACAGCTTTTTCTGTACAGCCTTTCAAATGCAAGAGCACTTTCAACCACCACTTCATCCCATAGTTGCCTGCTTTGAAAAGATTTGTTCTCAAAAAATTTTTAGTGCAAGAGCTGCACAGAAAAGGACATTTTTCATCTTAAATAGAGAAGAGACCAGCTTATTGAGAGAGTTGAGTGCCAACAACTCTCTTCGTATTGTGAGACCTGATAAAGGGAGAGGGATGGTAATAGTGGACAAGAATGACTACAATGGTCATATTTTTTCTATTTTAAATGATTCAAATAAATGAGTGCGTTTCTAAGAATGAAATTGCCATAGTATATAAAAAGATACAACTTTTTTTTTTAGAGAATGTATTAATGCAGGAAGTTATTAATGAAGAGATTTTTACTTCTTGAAAAATGACCATCCCCTTATTCCCACAGTGTTTGGCATCCCAAAAGTTCACAATGAAGTTTTCAACCCCCCATATTGGTTGATAGTATCAGCTCACAACAACCGTACTTATTCATTGGGGATTTTGTGGACAGATTATTAAAGGATTATTTACAGTCAGTAGATTACATATTAAAAGATTCTTGGGATTTTATGTTTAAAATAAAACAGGATTTTTTTCACCACATAACATCTTGTAATTTTTCAGTTATTGTCATTGTCACTTCGATTCCACACACACAGGGTTTAGAATATTTTCGTGAAACCATACAAGAATTTACTTAATTGAACAACATCCTAGCGAATTTTGTTATAGATGTTGTGGAAGTGGTACTTTTAAATAATTTCATGACCTTTGAAGGAGAGTATTTCAGACAGTTAAAGTGTGCTGCAATGGGTGCCAGTTGTGCACTCGTATATGCTAAGTTGGTTCTCTACTCGTGGGAGGAACACAGTATTTTGGATATTGTACTTGAGGTACCTGGACAACATCCTTTGGAAGGATGACGATAGTCCTGTGATAGATTTTGGAAACTTCATTAATAGTATTTGTGGTTATTTTAAGTTTACGTACACACACACACATGATTTTATCAATTATTTGGATATTACAATTTACAAAGATTTTATAAAGCAGAGATTTGGCTCCAGACAATATATGAAGCCTACTATTTCAAATTGTTATTTAGGCTATCTTAGTTGTCACCCAAAACGGGTCAAGAAGACTATCCTCAAAAGGCAAATGGTTAGGGCAGCAAGGATGTGTTCTGATATAGTCATCTTCAAGTTAGAACTTGGTCATCTTATGAAAATGTTCAAACAAAGGGTTTACCCAGAGGCCATCCTTTCAGAAACTGGGAAACAAGTGCTGAAAGGATGGGGCACTAAATGCCATCCATTATTGGATACCTCAGAGGGTGTAATGAACAGAACTAGTAATCCAACATCTAAGTCCTTCATCCACTGTATGGTAGTACAATTTGGTGACTTGTATAAAGATATTAAAGACATTTTTTACTAAAAATTGGGTACTTTTTAAATCCATCCCAGAACTTTGTAACATCATAGGAGAGAAACCTTCTTTTGTTAGTACTGGACATAATCTTAAATTTCTGTTGGAGACACCACTTGATTCCCTTCAATACAAATGGTCCTCATAGGGAGACAAGTGAGGGCTACAAAGTGTGGTAGATGTCAACGATGTAAATGCATGTTACAGGATAAACGAGTGTTAGTTGGCAACCCAGTACATAGTCATATTACAGACAGGGAATTGTACAACCATGGGGTTGATCTATTTATCATTGTGTGAGGGATAAAACAGTTTTTATATTGGTAAGACAGAGAGAAGTCATCGAAACACATGTATGCTTTAGAAAAGGGTAACACCAACAATGCCCTTTTTAAGCACACCCTACATTGTCAGGTATCCCTAAGTTTTTGTTTGGTACAGTGGACAGAGTGAGGAAGGATTGTCCAGGAGGTTGGTGGGAGAGAAGACTAGAGAGAAGTGAACTGCATTGGCAGCTCAAGTTTTGAATGCCACAACAACACCAGATTTGAATGACAGCACCTCCCTCCTCCCCAACTTAAAGTTTAAAACCTTAGTTATAAATAGGTTTCACACACTTGTGCTTCCATTTTATTTATTGCATCATTCCATGGTGCAGTGTTGTATTTATATAGGACACATTTTATATGTTGCTGTTTTTATTTGAAAAATGTCTTCTTTTTTTAAGGAAACATTTTGAAAAAGGGTTTATTAGTATACTGTTTTGGTATTAATTGTAATCGCATGATTTTTAATTTAAATAAAATTGGTTAATTTACATCTTGGTTTTGATGAAGTTTCAAAATTGTAGGGACGAAAGCACTTGACCAGATTGTATTTTCTGTGTAATAAACGTTTTCGCATTTTCTCTCTCTCCTCTGTTTCCTTATCTCGTGTGGTTCATTTATTTTTTTTTAGTAGTATGTTTTTGTTACACGTATTATCCGTTGTTTTATCGGGTTTATTGGTGCTATCATTATCAAGGGTATGTTCTCCATAGGGGAAACACCTGTTAGAGCTTGGACTCAGTTCACCCTTGATAGGTCACAGGACATACTGTTGCCAGACAGTTATATACTTCTGATAGTTCTCGATCTGGAAGACCTGTCTATCCTTTGTAACATCCTCACCTTTCATAAAGAAGTTTTGTGTTTCTTTTATTACTTACCCAAGCATAGTTGATCTCTGTTATAGAGGGGAAGAGCTCCTCTGTGCATTATGGGATAAGGAAAAGTACTTAGTCTTACAGATAGTGTTATTGTGGTATCGGGTATATCTTTTGTTTTGGTTCCAGTTCATATGCTTGCCAAAACGCTGTCTTTTGCTATTTCCATTTGCAGTTAATGTATTCGGTCAAGTGTATGTATCTGGCACGAGTCAGTTCAGCATCTGGAACTTTCTAAGCCTTTTCTTTTCCAGCTAGCTTCCTTACCAAGTTTCTCCTGCCATTCTTCGAGCTTGCATCAGAGGAGAAACCATGCCAGGCTACGCTTCTTTTTGAGAACATTTATTTTTGTATCATGTCAGTCTTCTCCATTTTCTGATCAGAGCTTTCCTTTTTCTTTATTTTTTTTTAAGTGCATTGACTTGCTCCATACCAAGACTTCATTGTTTTTATTTACAGCATCTTTAGATTTCTCATTGGTTGTGCAAACTCTTAGTGGTTATATTTTCTGTTCATAGAATAAAAAAAAAAAGTGTGTGTATGTATAATTTTGAACTACTTTGTCTTCTTTGCCAAGCGGAGTAAGCAAAACCATTCATCCATTCATAACCCCCATTTCCCATTTTTATACATAGGGTTGCAGTGTAACTTCAGTGACAATCCTGTAGAGCCAAGTGTAACTTCAACAGTGACAATCCTGTAGAGCCAAGGTTTACATTGATAGGTGGCTAGCCCTGCCCCGGTAGTTCATCCACAACACACACACACACACACACACACACACACACACACACACACACACACACACACACACACACACCTGTGGCTAGTTTAGAGTGTCCATTTCACCTACTGCATGACTTTGGAATGTGGGAGGAACCCAGAGCACCCGAAGGAAACTCACTCAAACAACTGGAAAAACATGTAGACTCCGCACAGAAGACACTTCAGCCAAGAATTGAATTGGGGAACTTCTTGCTGTGAGGTGACTATGCTGTCCGCCACTGTTCTGCCTTCCATTGTGGAATTGTTTTGTGCTGCTATTCTGTTTGTGCTTTAACAAGAAGCTGTTAATATCTTCCTGGTATTCTTTTAGTTATAGGTATTGTAGCATTCAAGAAGTGCATGAAATTTGCTGTAAAATTCCATCGTACGATGAGCATCATTCTGCATTGTTTGTCTTGGAAAGGAACATTTAAAAGAAAAGTGGTGAGTTCTGAAATTTCCAATCCTTGGACTAGTAGAGATGGTAACGAAACAAAAATAAGTTGATTTTATCATATTTAAATGATAGGTCTGCATTCACCAGAAGGGGTTTCTATTTCATGCCTAACCTTGGAGTTGACCCCATTGGTTCCAAGGACAGAGCCTGAATTTATAGATTCTGTCAAAAGTTAAGGCAGACAGACAGCAAAAAGGGAAAAAAATGGTGATAGTTTGGAGTGTCAGTACTGGGGAGTATTCTGCAGTTCTACCGGATACAAAACCTTGGATGAGAGGATTCTTTTACTTCTGCTCTGTCTCCTTCCGGAGCTTCTTATCTTTCTAGAAAAGTATAGTAGTTTGCAGAAAAGCAGGATTTTTGTATCCTGTAAGTGTGTACTTGTGTTAACGGGAGACTTTCCTATACTTCAAAAATTAGATTTCTAAAATGTGTATACGCTTCAAGGTTTTTGAAGTCCTGGTTCCATCTGTTTTGAAGTATTTAGCTCAGATTTTTATTCTGGTGTAAGTTATTTCGTTAAAGTGCATTTTGTCTGCAGTTTCGAACTTTAATCAAGGTACCATCTTCATATCACTAAACTCGTTAAAAGCATGCAAAGTTTTCCTGAAAGGTCCTTTTCTTCTGTGTCCACCAATCAAGGAAGGAGCCTTTTCTTCCCTGAAACTTTTGTTTTCAAAAATCTGACATGGCCATAGTTGGTCAGTGCTGTTGCATAGGGAGATAAAACCCTCAACTACACACCAGATTCAATTAGTGACGTATGGGTCTGAGGTGCTGAAAGGGAGGAATGGGTGTACCTGTCCTGGGTGGGGGAGACGTACGTCCATGTGTTCCCTAGAGGGAGTTGAAGTCCGCAGAGTGGAGTTGCCCTCTGACATGGTGAATGTAAGGGTGTGGGGGAAATGAGGATATGTCACCACATCTCATGGCAACAAAGGTAGTGATCCTTGTAGACCATAACTCGGGTGGGGTAAGTCTTTGGAGATTAGGAGGGGTAGATGAGGTTACCAGCTAGGACCTATGGCTTGCTGCATGAGCAGGGAGACTACTCTATCTTTCCCACCATTTTAACGTGTTACTACTGTAGATTTGTAGAGTAACTCCATGTCAGTGCCTTTGATAATTGTTCCAATGCCACCACTAATTGTTATATTATTCATGTTAAGTTGTCAATCTCGCCTTCATTCTTGCTTGATGGGTGCTTTAGCTCGAGAACTCCTTTTACCAGCTCGAGGCAGCCCCATATCCCATGATGCAAGGCAGTAAATACCCAGATCTAAGAACCAGGGAAACAGGGCCTCTCTGATAAGCCCTTTCAGCATCCCTGAGGTGTTGCCCGGCTGTCCCTCCTTGGAGGCAGTCGAGAAGATTATCACTGTACCCAGAAGCCTGGCATTCCCTCACTCAAGACAGATGGGTACAGTCGATCATATCCAAGGGTTACATAATTCCTTTCGAGGAAAGTCCCTTCCCTCGTTCCTTCCAGATGTACCACCTGGTCTAAGGGACATTGCAGAGTTAGAAATCGCAAAACTACTGCAAAAAAGAGCCATTCAGCCAGTTACAATAGACCATTCAGAGCCCGGAATCTACTCAAGGTTCTTTTTGGTCCCCAAAGACGGGAGACTGGAGACCAATATTGGATCTCAGCAGACTCAACAAGTCTGTCAGGAAGACAAGATTCAATGGTCACTCTTCAGTCAATTCTGCCCTTCTTACAGAAGGACAACTGGATGTGCTCAATAGATCTTCAGGATTATCACATCAAAATTCACAGACGCCCAGGAGATTTCTCCGCTGGGGTCCAGTCATTTCCAGTTCAGAGCCCTGCCCTTTGGTCTCACTACAGCCCCAGAGTGTTCACCAAATGCATGGCAGTGGTCACGGCTCACCTGAGACATCAAGGATTCCAGGTGTTTCGACTGGCTCCTGTCAGCCACCACCAGGCATCAGCTTATACAAGCCAGGGATTACACAATAGACCTTTGTTCTCATTTGGGCATCTCAGTCATCCTTATCGCCCTGCCAGTCTATTACCTAAACTTAAACACTGTTCGGATGTCAGCTACCCTTACAGAACAAAGAGTTTCAGACATTCAGACTCATGTCAGGATCATTCTGGCCAGCAAGAAAGTACAGGCCAGAATGGTTCTAAAGGTATTAGGTCTCATGGCTGCGGCCATTACTCTTCTTCCCTGGCTCGATTCTACATGCACCTCCTTCAGTGGATGCTGTTCACACAGTG
Organism: Protopterus annectens; assembly: GCF_019279795.1. Taxonomy (NCBI): domain Eukaryota; kingdom Metazoa; phylum Chordata; order Ceratodontiformes; family Protopteridae; genus Protopterus; species Protopterus annectens. The sequence continues at coordinate 352,701,305 of NC_056740.1, forward strand.
GTCATACCAGCAACTCCCCCAGATTCTGGTTACACAAACATGCAAAGAACATCTTGCTTGGTGGATCACATCGTCTCAGGTTCACCAAGGCAGGTGCTTAGCCACTGTCACCACGGATGCCTCCCTGATCGGGTGGGGGTCATTATCAGGGCAGGATGGTTCATGGATGAGTACCATCTGCACATAAATGTCCTGGAGATGAGAGCAGTGCTTGCAAGCCCTCAACGACTTTCTTCCCGTAGGGACAATTGCAGTCCACACAGACAACATGTCTGTAGTTTGGTATATCAACAAACAGGGCGGAACCAAGACCTACCAGACTTTGGCAATGGGCGATCTCCTCTCATCGGTTTCTGGTTGGGAAAACCAACATTATAGCGGACAGATTGAGCAGAGCTATTCTCATGCCTCACGAGTGGTCTCTCAAGCAATCCATAGCGGAAGAGATTTTGCTACTCCCCAAAACAGCAAATGTCCAGACTTCTTCAGCCTCTTCCTCTATCAGGCCATCCCCTGACCCAGGATTGGCCCCAGGGACTTCTTTATGCCTTCCCTCCATTTCCTCTGATCCTCAGGTGATCCATTTGAGAGCCAAATTGATTCTCACCTCCATCATCACCTTTTGGTGCAGCCGTGGCATCTGGACCCAGTGCCAGATCTACTGATTCACTTCTCTCAACCTCACAGCATGGTTGCTCCACTTCCTTCCTTAGCCAGCTTATTGGGCTAAGGCCCAAAATATTGATCCTTTTGTTCAGGCAGTTCTGGACTTCTTAGCAGAGATTTTTCATGCAGGCTCCTCTTCTTCCACAGTCAGAGTTCAGTTGGCTGCTATTTCTAATTTTCATGTCGGGATAGCAGATCATAATATTATGTCCCATAGGCTCTGCAGGGCCTTTTTGAAAGGAATTTTCCTACTAAAGCCTCCAATCAGGAATCCTCCTCCTCAGTGGGATCTAAATTTAGTGCTGACATCCTTGATTCTTGCCCAGCTGTTTCTTGTTCCCTAAAATATCTTTCTTGGAAAACGTTATTCCTAGTGGCTATTACATCTGCCAGGAGGGTGTCTGAACTTCATGCTCTTATTTGATTTTTCACAAAGACAGAGTATCTTTGAGAACTAATCCATCCTTTTTACCTAAGGTCGCTTCAAAAACAATCTGAATCAATCCATTGATCTCCTGTATTTTTCCTAACTATTCAGATAGAGCTGAACAAAAGCTACATTATCTTGATGTCCACCGTCAGCTTAGATATTATTTGGACAGAACAAAAATTTAGGAAATCTGATCAACTTTTGTTTCCTAATAATAAAAAGGCCTTCCTGTTTCTATAGTCACTGTGTCCACATGCCTTACTTCGGTCATCACTGATTTTTATACGATCAGCGGAAAACAACTGTGCTCAAAACCTAAAGCACATTCAACTAGGAGTTTAGCTACTTCTACAGCCTTTCAAGCTAGACTGCCTTTGGACACTATTTGGGACAGAGCCAGTTTTGGCTCAACAGTCCTCAAGAGTATGTTCCATAGAGTCACCCAGGAAAGAGGTGCTAGGACGCGGTCCCATCATGGCCTGGACAGACCTTGTATAAGAAACTATTATGCTAAAGACCATTCAAACCTGGTCCTTTTTCCATCTGTAAGTTTCTTCTTCCTTTGGGAAGTATTTTATGGTCAACAAACGAGATCTGGGTATTTACTGCCTTGCATCATGGGATATGGGGCTGCCTCGAGCTGGTAAAACTAACATGGAACGTTATGGTAGGTACATAACTTCTTATTTATTCAGTTTCCAAATGTCATGCTAATGCCATTGATAAGTGTTATATTCTGTTTCTGTCATGACTGTACCATGATGTTCTTTGCTACATGTAAAGTTTACTCTTGTACTTTTTACATTACTGTTGTGATAATGATTTTGTTCATTACTCCTGCTCATTAAAAACAAGGTAGCTTTAAAGGAAATGGAATGGCAATTTAGATTAAATGCTATGTGCTACCCAGGGCTTAATGATTATATCTCTATAAAACCTCTTTTGGTATATCGATCGCAGGTTCTGTAGATTTGGCATTTTGTATTATAAATTCTAAAATGAATATTGTAAATGATTATTAGAAAATTATAATAATATATATTTTTATAAATAAATATACATACACAAAAAATGTTTAAAATTTCATTAAATTGACAACTTTTGCTAGGAATATTATATACAATACATGTGTTTAATAAATGTATTTATTAATTATTATTTAATTAGTATATATTGTGTTAATAAGTAAGCAACACAATTCAGTTTTTAAATTTTGCGTATTATTCAAAGTGAAGGTAGTAAGTTTTATGTATAGGCTTTTTAGGGTGAGTGTATATGGGTTTAAAAGGTTTTGAGTGGTTAGATTGTTTGATTGTTTTATTGATCAATTAATCAATTATTCAATGGATTGTTCATAGTATATAAGAAGGTTTTTGTAACAGCAATATGACTCTGATGATGCCTTGTATGGTGAAAGCGCTAAGTCTCTCAATAAATTTCTTTATGGTGGATTATCTTGGTGTCCTGCCTTGAATTGTTCCTGTTGCTGTACTGGATTACTGGATTCTTCAGTTTGAGGGGTCATTTGCCATTGGATCTGACTGTTTCCTGCTCATTCTGAGCCTGAGTTGTGGCTGAAAATTTTCAGTAGACCAGCCCACCTACCTGGTTAAAGTTAAAATAAGTAAGAAAATAAAATATTTGTGGTAACTGTCACTTCAGTCATGAGAATTTTTGAATTATAAGCTTTGAATGTTCACCTTCCTTATGTAGTATTCCAAACAGTCTCCATGAGAATAAATACTTTCATGTCTAAAGTTGCAACAGAATTCCAATTTAACTTTTCATTGAACTGCCGCTATTCTTCCCTAATTACTATAACAGAGAAGTATCTTTTGCACTATGTAGGATTTACACAGACATCTTATATTTTATGTGAACAGAAGCAAATCTTTTATGAAATTATTTCAGCTGTTTATATCCTATTCTAAAAGGAAACTGGGTGCCAAAGTATCAAACGTTGAGACTTTCACTATAGCTTTCAAATTGTGTTAAACTGTGTTACAGAAAAAGCACAGTAAGACTTTATAATAATTGAACCTAGGGCCTATTATGTCAGGAGCTTGGCTGCTTATCAGGCTTTTTGTAAAAGTGCTTCTTAGTATGTTTGTGCAGTAGCTACATGAGCATGATTGAACATGCAAGGCACTGTAAGCTGGATGTAATCTCTAGATCCTGGTCTTATTTTAGTGCCACTTTTGTTCAGGCTACTTTCATGGGATTCATATAAAAGATTTAGCCTGTAATTCTGTGTGTGTGTGTCTTTCGGCTTTTCCCGGTTAGGGGTCGCCACAGCGGAACTCCGGTCCGCTAATGATTGGCAGTAGATTTTTACGTGCCGACTTGCCAGGTCTGACGCACAACCTTCAACGAAGGTACGCCCATTCACGCACGTCTCCACACAGAAGATGCTGTAGCTGAGAATCGAACCAGACAGCGTATTACTATGAAGCGACAACGCTACCGCAGCACCACCACCGCAGTGTTATTAATGAAAATGGAACTCCAGTTTCAGATATGAAGGTTATGTGCTTATAATAATAGATCTGGATTGTGGGAGCGCCATTCTCATTACCATTTCTAACCCCTCCCCCCAGCCTGGACCCAGTTGGTCTGAAAAGTGGATTCTAACCTATAGTAGCATTCACTTCTTTTAGTTCTTGTTGTGAAGCTTCTGCCTTGCCTTGCATTGGAATTAGAGATCAGGATAAAGACCCTGATGAGCACAGCATTGTGGGTAATAGATTGGTGAGGCAGCCTGGGAAAGTATCTGTTGCCAGGCTAAATCCTGCTCTTCTTAGTCCACTCGGTAATGAGGATGGAACTGTCAGTTCAGACCATTCACAGTGTCAGATACGTGACTTTTGTTTCCTTGCATTGTCCTGAAAGCAGCAAATTCTTTCTTCCCTGCCACAGTCTGTAAGGAGCAATGGAGAGTTGCTTAAGTCATAGATTTGAATGAGCTTCATTTCTGGAAGGGCTGTACATTTTGTAGTATTCTGTCACAGTAGGTGAAGCAAACCTGAGTTTTCTGAGATATTGAGTTTTATTGGATATTTATAGAGCTCAGACTTAAATACTTAGCATTTTCTGTATTTGTATGTGTGTAATAAGTACAGTGGTCCTTTATAAGAACCTGCAGTTGCTTCTTATAAGGGCATTTGTTGCTGGAGGACTGCGCAGCTGATAGTGTTGTCTCACAGCAGAGGTTCCCTGTTTGGATTCTTGGCTAGGATGCCTTCTGTGTAGAGTCGGCATGTCCTCCCTGTGTTCATGTGGATTTTCTCTGGGTGCTCTGGTTTCCTCCCACATTCCAAAGACATGCAGTAGAAGAATTGGATACTCAAAAGTGTGTGTGTCTGTCTGTGTCTGTGTCTGTCTGTGTCTGTCTGTGTCTGTCTGTGTGTCTGTCTGTGTGTGTGTGTCTGTGTGTGTGTCTGTGTGTGTGTGTGTGTGTGTGTGTGTGTGTGTGTCTGTGTGTGTGTGTGTGTCTGTGTGTGTGTGTGTGTGTCTGTGTGTGTGTCTGTGTGTGTGTGTGTGTGTCTGTGTGTGTGTCTGTGTGTGTGTCTGTGTGTGTGTCTGTGTGTGTGTGTGTGTGTCTGTGTGTGTGTGTCTGTGTGTGTGTGTCTGTGTGTGTGTGTCTGTGTGTGTGTCTGTGTGTGTGTCTGTGTGTGTGTGTGTCTGTCTGTGTGTGTGTGTCTGTGTGTGTGTGTGTGTGTGTGCGCGGTGGAAGAATTACCACGGCAGGGCTAGCCACCTGGTGGTGTAAACCTTAGCTTAAGATGATTTACTGTTGAAGTGATACCCTTACCTCTTGAACAAAAATGGGGAAAAAGGGGTTGTGGGTGGTTGGACTCTAGACAGCCTTGAGATACCTAGGGACTGGCACTCAAGAGCAGAAGGAAGTTAAGCTACTGTTGGGGTGAATACCTCCCACAACTGTATTTTCTCACAGCAAGACCCCCCCCCCGCCCCCATGGGTGGAGTGTAGGGAGTAGTGCTAGAGCAGCAATTAGATAAAGCGTTTGCACAGGTTGTTGTTGGTGCATGGTTGTGTCTTATTTTTTGAATAGTTTAATCAGAGAAGCTAAGGCTACATAAACTTTTCCCAGTGAGAATGATTAACTCTGTCAGCTGGGCATCCTAAGATTTTGTGATGAAGGTCAGATCCTCCTTGTAATTACGAATTCATTAGAGTAATTTTGTGGTACAAGTCTTCAGCATATGGCAGGGTCCAAATGATTTCCACAGTCAGAAGGGATAAGATCAGGGTCTGTGTTATATCATCGAACACTTAAAAAAGTGAACGATGATTTATCGAACCCATGTAAGCGAAATCTTACAATCTCGAACGCTTAGAACAGCGATTTTTTTTTTTCCAAGGGGGAAAAAAAAACGCTGTTCCACCAAAAAAAAAAAAAAAAAAAAAATTACAGACCCCCCCCACCACCACCACTTAAATATACCAACTCCGAGATTGCACTACAGTCATGAAAACAGCAAAGTAACAGAAATGGCCAAGCAATTTCTTTCCCAGGGCAAGAATTAGCTTGTTTGCTGTTTTGCTGTTTTACCTTTTCATGCTTTTATGTTTGATCAAGACACATTTGAAAGAATGCATCTCCTATCATTTAGTAGGAACCCTAAGATCAGTAGATGCTTGCTTGTCATCCCCAAAGACAAAATGCAAAAAAAAGTTGATAACGTTGCATACATGTGGGATTTTGAGTTTTGTATGCAGAATGGGCACTACTGTATTAGATTTCTTTATTATTATTATTTTGTTAAAATTGACACCTTGGCTTTGTATTGTGTAACTAAAGCAAAATGATGTGAGCAAATACAGAGTAAACTAGATGTGTGTATAAATGTACATGCAGAATAGTTTTCATTTACAGTTTAGATTACATTCATTTCTCAGTATAATATTTAAAGCAAAAAGTAGTTTTCTGCTCTTATTGTAACACCCTTTTAACTTTTCCATTATATTGTGTTTTTTTGTTCTTGTTATTAAATGTATTTTTATTTCTTTTTCAGTTTTATCTTCAGGACACTAAAAGTAGCAATGGTACCTTCATTAACAGCCAGCGATTGAGCCGAGGATCTGAGGAAAGTCCACCATGTGAGATTCTTTCTGGTGATATAATTCAGTTTGGGGTGGATGTGACGGAGAACACTCGGAAAGGTAAGGTTATGGATCAGTTTTCTCATTGCTGTCATTATTTAACTTATTCTGTTATAAGTTTTAAATTTTATGCTTGTTACAAGAAGGTGATAAAGAGCTTTGATTTGCTTTACATATAGTTTCATAGGAGGTTACTAAGCTAACGGCCCTAGAGCCCTTACAAGCCTAGCCGTATTTATCCCAAGTTGCCCCAGTTGTCTGTTAGGTGAGTGAAGTTTGCAGAGGTAAAGGTCTATGGTATTTAATACAGACTTCCTCTGTCCAGGAGACATATATAGGCACCACCCCAGGAGTGAGTTTGTGGTCACCCATCCATTGATCTCTATTGCATTTGAAGAGGGTCAGGGAGGGGCTCCGTTTTACGTGAATTGGAAGCTTATTCCAGAAAAGTGGAAGTCTCTGGCAGATGCATCGCTCTCTCTAGCATGACCTGTTAATGACAGAGGCTAGGTTAAAATCTCTGGAACAAGTGACCCTCCTGCAGGTTGGTTTACGAATATGTAGCATTTCCATCAGGGCCGGGTCAGAGACTGCCCTGTAGGTCAGCCACAGGTCACCCCTTAGCAACCTGTAGGAGATGGAATACAGTGACAGGGCTTTCAGTCTTTCCACTTGAGATTTGTTTTGTGTACCCTGTAATTTCTTGGTGAGAAACCTCTGTGGTCTCTCCAGTTGCTGCAGGTGTCTGATATAACATCCTTAGATCTAGATGTGATGCCTTTATGTATAAGATGTGCTACATAGAAGGATTTCCTTATTACTATGGATATGTGGTGGTCAAAGTTCAGATTGCTATCAACCTGAGTACCCAGATAATGTACCACTGAGTCTGCACATAGGAATGCTATCTATAATGTAAATAGCAGGGATGTTAGTTTTCCCAAAGGGAATAATCATGCATTTTTTTGCGTTCAGCTATAATTCGTGACTTTGGCACCAATCATTTGTCAGCATTAACCCTGTCTGCAGTATATTAACATAGTTGATGGACTCAATGATTACTTCTAATTTGCAATTGTCAGCAAACTTGGTCAACCACAGGCCATCCAAGTTTGCCTGGACTTCCGAGAAATTCTGAGCAGTAAGGGGCCCAGCACAGAACCCTGTGGTATGCCACTGGTGACTGATCTTTTGCTAGAGGTGAAGCCACCCACTCTGGCAGTTTGTGTGGGGTCAGTGAGCCAGTTGGCTACCCATCTTACCCATCCGCTAATGTAAGGATTAATTCCTAATTTATGATAGTTTCTGTATAATCCCAGTGTGGGGAGTTCTGTCAAATGCCCTGGCTAAGGCAGTATGCTCCGTCTTTCCTTTGTCCAGGGCTTTTGAGACTTTCTCAAAGAAGTCAACCATGTTTAACAGACATGATCTACCTTTAACAAATCCGAACTGGGATAGGTCCAGAGTTTGGAGATTACCTTTGTCCTTGTTAATTAAGTCCATAGTGTTTCTTTCCATGATGTTGCAGATGAGGCTAGTCCAAGTTTATGGGCCTTTAACTCCCATGGTTGGTTGATGGTACCCCTTTGTGCAGAGGGATTACTGTTGCTGTCATCTGTTCTGTAGGAACATGGGCAGTTCATAGGCTGTGGTTAAACAGGGATCCAAGTGGGTCTGCTAGGTTAAGTTTTTTTTAAAAGGCAACCTGGGATGTTGTCTAGTCTCATTGATGCAGTGTTTTTGGCCTTGGAGAGCACCAAGATGACCTGCTCTCCTGAGATAATAGGTTGAGGAGTGGTGGCAGGTATACTTTAGGGGATGACTGGAGGGGGGACACAGGGGTAAAGTTTACTCCAAATCTGTCAGCTACCAGGTTGACTTGCCTCTGGTTGAGAATGGGTGGTGCCATCCACAACCAGTTCAACGCATAGCTGGGCATTTCCTTGTAGATTTTGGACATAGTTAAAGAATGTCTTGTGATTATCCTTAGCTAGGGAGGCTAGTTTTACTTCATAATTAGTTTTGGAGGATTTGACAAGATGTTTAATTTGTTTAAGCTTGAGAGGGATTTCTTCCTGTGCTGTGCCGGTTCCCTCTTGTTCTTGGACAGTAGTGTCTCTGTCTCTGTCTCTCTCTCTCTCTCTCTCTCTCTCTCTCTCTCTCTCTCTCTCTCTCTCTCTCTCTCTCTCTCTCTCTCTCTCTCTCTCTCTCTCTCTCTCTCTCCTTCTCTCTCTCTGTCTCTCTCTCTCTCTCTCTCTCCTTCTCTCTCTCTCTCTCTCTCGTTGTATAGCTGTTTATAGTAGGGTTCCACCAGGGTGGCTTGTTTTTTTTTGTCAATACTTTGTTTTAATCTGGTCAGGTACAGCAGATTCTGTACAAATGTTTAAGTGGTTATACAGGGCATTGGTGTTACATCTCTGCAAAAGTATCTGTGTTATCTGCATTTGAGGGACTTTGAAACTTCTTATACCATCACTTAGTAGGAGGTAATTTGTCTTTTAAAAATTCTTAAGCGTTTTTGAGCCTGATGGGGTATCTGGCCTTATTACATTGAATGAGACGGATTTATGGTTTGCTCTTACCATGGACAACATCACATGGCAAGGGTGGGGTGGGGTGGGGGTGAGGATGGTGCAGTGCTGTCCCATGTCTGTGAGTACTGTGTCTAGGACATCTGAGCCGATTAGCTGTTCCAGAGCCTTTGCATTGGCAAAGTCCAAGGACCTCTGAGCTAGCACATATGTGGTTGTGTATGTTTCCCAGTCGATGGTAGAATAATTAAAATCACCCATAAGTAAGGTGCTGGACTGTATGGCAAGTGACTTCAGTAAGTCCAGGTTTTTAGTGTGCTTTCCTGTTTCATGATGGGGTACCTGTAATTAGCTATGATGTGGTAGGGGGCTTTGCCTGTAGTTAATTGGACATGAAGTAGCTCGAGAGTTTGGTCTGTATTATAACCTCGAAGTGTCAGCTCTCCGAACACCTAAAGGTCGATCCATAAACAGCGAAAGTTGAAAACTGTGAATGGCCACCTCCACAAATGTTTTCACAGGGAAAATATTTGCTTGGCCGGCAAACAAACTTTCAAACCGTAATAAAGTGGGGGGCTGTGCCCCCTACACCCCCTTAACTAAATATACCAAGTCAGAGATAGCTCTACATTGGAGAAAAGGACAAATTTCTGATAACGGCCAAGCAAAATTTTTTTCCCTGTGAAAAAATTTGCGGAAGTTGCCATTCACGGTTTTCAGCTTTTGCTGTTTACAGGTCAGTCAGTACATGTTTGGAGAGCTGACACTTCAAGATTATGATATAGACCCAAGAGTCATAATGATTGACCAATCTCGAGGTGTACTTATCCTTAATGGAGATGGATACACCACCACCTTTGGTTCTTTCACGCTCAGTTTGTGGTCTGAACGTATGGAAGGAGTTGTAGCACTGCATGCCCGGGATGCTTCTGTGCCTTTGAACCTTGTCTTGTTGATTGCATATATGGCAGCATGTTACAAAGTGAGGAATGCTTTCATGAAGTGCAGTTTTTTATTTGGACTCCTAGCATTAAATCGCAATACCTTGATTTTATATAGAGAGGCTTTTGTTATGTTGGGAGGTTGGTTATTTTGACACTGCCTGAAAAAGGCACAATAAGATTGGTTAATGTATTTTTCATTATCCAAAAGCCTAAAGGATACAGGTGCAGACCATCTCTTTCGAAGCAGTGTGGCCTGTTGACCATGTCTTCCCAGGCTGATGAATATTGGATCCCCTTGGACTGAAACTGGAAGCTAAGCCATATGTTAAAGTCAATCATTTTTTGTTTGTATTGTGACATCATCCTTGGAAAAGGCAGAATGTTGCTTAAGGCTAGGCTTATACCTGCCTGTTACACGTCTGTCCATATAGTCCAATGAGGTACATCTCAAGCCATTCATCCTGACATGGGCTATGATGGAGTCATACCGGCACTTATGGTTGAATAACTTGAGTAACTTTACAGATCCTGGCACCTGACAGTCAGCTAACCGTAACAGGCTCCTTATCTAGCCTGGTGAGGGGAACATCCGTGTGTCTCAGTGGAGTCATCTATCATCAGTACGTTTGGTTTTGTGGTGTCACCCCTTATGGGTTTATTTGTTGAGGCATTGTGTGTGTGTGTGTGTGTGTGTGTGTGTGTGTGTGTGTGTGTGTGTGTGACAGACAACCGGCTTGCCATTTGATTTGTCCATATATGAGAGTCTTGCTTCCAATTTAAGTGTTTAGTCATTTGTCAGTCTCCCTCATACAGCAGTGTTGTGCTCTGCTACTCTTACGGATTCTGTTCCCAGCTCCCCATTGGTAAGGAAGCCTGCATTTTCAGGGTGGATAAATGAAGAAATTTGAATATAAAATATGCTAGTAAGATCTTTGTGCGCGCAGCACTAAAAAGAGAGTTTTCAGTGTATTTTTGGAAAACTAACTGCAAATTTCTTCCTAACTTTCCCCCCTGAAATATACAGTATTGAGATCCTTATGCCTCCGTAGCACTTTTTTTCACTCTCGACTACTTTTCCTCCTGTTGCCGCTCCCTTCCTCCTCCATACATTGTCATGTTTTGGGCCATCACCTGCTTTGCTGATGTCTTTTTCCTTTTCCCGTGTTTGCAGTGTTTTTTTAACCTTTTTAAGGAGTTTAATTTGTGTTTGTGACTGGACCCAGACTTTGGGATTATGGCCGACCGAGGACTGCCTGCTGGCAGGGGAGAACCCTACAGTCATGACTGCAACAGTGAAGACACTCTAAGATCTACAGTTATGTTAAGTGTACACAACTGTACTTTCTACAGTAAGGTATGGAAGGAACCAGATGTAGTTGAGCCCATCCTGAGGAAATCAGTGTGTCCTTTGGATCCCAAAAGACAGGCCGTACTGGGGCAAAGGACCTTTTAGACTCCATAAGTGGTAGCTGCAGCATGAAATAAGGATGTCCTGGAAGATGCCCGTGCTATCTATCCCACCCCCGCCCCCAGACAAACACCCCAGGATAATGGATAGGTTAGGGAAACCAGTGTGTGTCCAATTTGTTCTCTGTTAATCCACTGAACTACATGCCACGTGGTTCAGTTTCTGGGAATTTCTGAAAATATGACAAAGTTACAGTCAGGAGAACTCTGCTCGTAGGTGGAGGCTCAGAGGTTACCATGAGCACTGTTAATTCTCTGACCATGCATCTCGTACATAAAGTGACTAGCTAGAGTCCACAGGTTCAGGCCTAATGATGAGAGACGTGCTTGAATATGGCTTAACAATTTTGTACTGATTTGGAGCTCCAGAGACTTCTGCCTTAAAATGCCCCCCTTTGAAGGTGATATACTGTTTGGGCAACATGTAAAGGAGAAACTACTACTAGTCAGCAAGAGGGCAAAATCCTCATCGCTTTGGAAGTTTGTCTGCTGCCATAAAAACTTTCAAACACAACCAGAACGGGGTGAAAAAATATGGGTTCTGCAAATCCCAGCTACTCCAGCATAGACAGCAACAAGAGAGAAGTCCCTGAGACAGAGGGGAATTTCATTCTGATCATTGCCCTAGAAGAAGAGTTGGTCTCAATAGTCATGGAGGTTGGGGATCCCATTCTGGATTCCATTAGCATGATTCCTGGAGATTTGCCTGACTGTTCTACTTTGGGGACAGTTGGGGAACAACTGTACTTTCACTACTGCATGGATGGCCATCACGACAGATTCATGGGTCAGTTGTATCCAGAGGGTACGATCATCATCTCACCTTTTCCCGTTTTTCTACATGGGGTCAGGGTATCATGTTAACTGTCGCCATCTCTCACGATTCAGTGCCACACTCCTGCCTTCTTCGACACTCATGCCTGACTGTCGCAGATCTTCTTTCACACAATCCAGCCACCTCTTTGCTGGATGTCCTTGCTTCCTCTTGCCTTCTTCCTGTCTGTCCCAAATCTTCCTCACCAGATTGTCTTCTGCTTTTCTACACATGTGCCCAAACCACCGTAATCTGTTCTCTTCGATCTTTTTTTGCAATTGGAGCTACTTTGGCTTCTGCTCTTATGTCCTCATTTCTTCGTCTGTCCCACAGTGTGCATTCTATCACTTTTCTCAGGCACTTCATTTCCATCATCTCTAGATTCTTCAACTGTTCTGCCTTTACTGCCCAGGTTTCTGTACCAAACAGTAGTACTGGTCGCACCACTGTCTTGTACACCTTACTTTTCAGCTTCTTTGTCATTCTTCTGCTGTAGACTACACCCGATACTTTATGCCAGTTGGCTGCAGCCCCTCTGATTCTAGCTTTGACCTCTTCATTCAGACCACCCTTCTCCTCAACTACTCCTCCCAGATACTTGAAGCTGTTAACCTGTTCCACTATCTTCCCTTCTATCTCTATTCTCTGGTTCTTCTGATTTCCCCAATTTGCTACCATTGCCACCGTCTTATCTGTGCTTAGATGTTCATCGTGCATACAGCTGCAGTCATAACAGATGGGTTCTCCTGCCGTCAGGCGGGTCCTCGGTCGGCCGAATTCCAAAATCTAGGTCCGGCGTCTGTTGTCGTCGCTTCTTCCCTGACGTCAGTGCGACAGGGGTATAAAAGAACCAGCCGACGCCATTTTCTTCAGTCTTTCTTGCTGCGTGGTGCCCGAAGCAGAAGCAGTTCGCAAGTGCCGGTCGGCCAGCTCCTGAAATTATGAAAATTTTGAAACCGAAGTCTTCTTGAAAGCTAAGTACCCCGTTGGGGAAACTTTTCTTGCCTCTGACCGATGTCAGACAAAGTTAATAATTGTATTTCATGTGGGAAGCAAATACCGCATAAGGATTTCCATTCCCTCTGTATACCTTGTTTAGGCTCAGACCACGACGTCTTGGTCTGTCGTTTTTGTGCTACATTCAACAAACGCACCATTAAGCGTTGGGCGGAGTTCGCCCAGCATTATTTTGGAAAAACATTTAACTATATTATGTCGTCGGATACTCCGACTCCAGTTTTGTCTAAAAAACGCAAAGATAAGGACCGACACACGAGGTCCGCGGCCTCTACCGACACCACGCCAAAGCAGACTACACGTGGTCCGGTTCTCAGCGAGGCGCCTACGCAGCCCCTGACTACCGCCGACACTTCATTGGCGGTGTCTCCTGTGCCCGAGGTCACAGGCTTCTCGGCCCACACCCTGACTACAGATACCGAAGCCACTCTTGGCGTTGAACCTCAAAATGTGGACAGGTCTACCTCTACTCAAGGTGTCTTCAGACCTTCCTCTTTCTCCATCAAGGCTTTCACTAAGTCTAAAGCAGCCATGCACTCTGAGACAAGCTACACAGGGCCCATCTCTAGGCCCCATGCCTAAAAAGCAGATGCTTAAAATGGCTGAGGATTTAATTACTCTTATCAGGGGTTCTCAACCCCCACCGGACAAAAGGCCCAGAGTGGAGGAAGAATCCCCGTCCTCTGATCAGGGCTCCATTATTTCAGAGCACTCTGATGATCAGGAACATTCTTACTCCCCTTATGAAGACTCTGATGCAGAGGAGTCCATTCCTTCTGTATCCCCCCAGAGGATTACTCATTTGGGAAAACTTTGCATACTTTAAGGGAACACTTCCACTGGGAAGGCCAAGATTATTCAGATTCCAAGAAAAGGCTTAGGGAATTTCTCTTACTACCTCAGCACAGGCCTCTGGCTATACCTCCTGTCGTGGACATCCTAGATGATGTTTACTCGGAGGCCTGCCTTAACCCGGACTCTCTGCCTCCAGCCCCAGTTAAGCCTGACAGGTACTACAGGGTTCCTGATTCTCACCAATTTCTATACAAAAGCCATGCTGCTGACCCAGAAACCATCTCACAGGGCCCCAAGGGAATTGAGGCCTCCTCTGCTAAAAATCCTTTACCTTCTGAGAGAGATTCCAGATCCTTAGAAAGGTGGGGGGAAAAAGGTATATACCTCGGCTACCTTAACCATGAGGGCCTTAAACTGTCAGTTCCATATGCTAAAATACCAACAGTTTTTGTTTCACAATTGAAAAGTAAAATGTCACAACCTGAACAACCAGACTTGAAGGAGTTGCAGGATTTGATGCATAGTGCAGAACAAGTGGGTAAGCATACCTTACAATGTGGTTTTGATGCTCTAGAGGCCTCATGTAGAGCTGCTGTTACAGGATCAGTCATACGTAGACATCCTGGCTCAAGGAACAAACCTTGCCTGATCATGTCAAAGCTAAATTACTAGATGCCCCTCTTCAAAAGGATGTATTATTTGGTGCTAATGTTGAGGAGGTATTAAGGAAAATGGAGGAAAAGGCTAAATCAATGCAAACTGCGAAAGATTTTCTACAGGTACAACCCCCACGTTTCAGTAGAAATTGGCCTTCCAAAAATTGGTCCTTTCCAGCCACGGACAGACCCCAAAGAAGCAGATACAGGTGCCTGAGGGGCAGAGGACAATCCCAAGGATCGTTTAGAGGGAAACGATGGCAAGCTCCTACACAAAGAGATGGTGAGGATAACTCGCTATCATTCAGAAAGCAAGCCCAAAGACTTTCCCCTTTGCTTGCCAAGCAAGACTCAAATGGCAACACCCTTAGGAGGAAAGCTGGCATTATTTTCAAAGAATTGGCATATTGTCACCAAAGACAAATGGATCCTGGACATTATAAACAGAGGCTACAGATTCCATTTTCACACCCTTCCAAAAATGAGAGGCATGCCAAACCTGCCACACAATCAAAGGGCAGAGGCACAAAGGCAAATTACAGATCTCATAGACATGAAAGCTATTCAAGAGGTACCTACGCACGAACAAGGTCAAGGTTTTTATTCCAGGCTGTTCCTGGTACCATGGAAGGAAAAAGATTGGAGACCTATTTTGGACCTATCCATCCTAAACACATTTCTACTCGTACCAAAATTCAAGATGCTCACTCTACAGCAACTTCTTCCCATGCTGGGCAAGGAGTCTTTACTGGTAACATTGGACCTCAAGGAGGCATACCTGCATGTCCCACTCAGACAGAATTGCAGAAGATACCTCAGATTTCTTGCTGGTTCAACCCATTATCAATTCTCTGCATTGCCCTTTGGCTTATCTACTGCGCCCAGAGTATTCACGAAATGCCTGGCGTCAGTAATTGCCTACTGCAGACTTCAAGGGATACAAATATACCCTTATTTTGACGACTGCCTGATCCAAGCGGACAGCAAGCACATTCTTCTGAAATATCTGGCTTATGTAATAATGTTGTTGAGCTCTCTGGGATACACAGTCAACAAAACGAAATCAAGGCTAATACCCTCTCGGAAGATAATTTTCCTGGGTGCCAACTTGGACACAAACACCCAGATGGCCTACCTCACGCCAGAGAAGCAGGGGCAACTAACTCAATACTTCAGAGCACTAGCAAATTGCACCAGGCTGACTGCAAGGAAAATCCTGCAGGCTCTGGGATTCATGGCATCTTGCATCTTACTAATCCCATGTGCAAAGCTGCATATGAGGAAACTTCATTGGTACCTGAAAAACATATGGTCTCAACATAGAAACAGTTTGGAAACAATAATACCACTAATTCCATGTCTGCAAAAGGAATTTCTGTGGTGGGCTCAAGCATGCCAAACACAGGTCTTCCATTCAGCAAGCCTCAAGAAAATCAAGTCATCACAACAGACACCTCGGACTACGCCTGGGGGGTGCACATGACAGATCGGTGCATTCAGGGCAAATGGTCCCAAAAAGAAAAGCACCTTCACATCAATCAAAAGGAAATGCTAGCAGTAATAAATGCTATTATAGCTTTCAAGGACCTTTTGCAACCAGGTCAACTATTGATAAGAATGGACAACACCACAGTTATGTGGTACATAAACAAACAGGGAGGAACACATTCATACCCCCTATGCAGACTGGCCATGTCACTTTGGAGCATGGCCATGGACTTGCACATCGAACTACAAGCACAGTACTTGCCAGGCAAGGAAAACACGCTGGCAGACAACCTAAGCAGAAATATGACAGATCCACACGAATGGAAGTTGCATCCAAAAGTATTTACAGAAATAATCCAAGCATGGGGAAGGCCAGACATAGATCTCTTTGCCTCCCACAAAAATCACCAATTGACAAAATTCTGCTCAAGGATTTTCCATCCAAAGGCCTGGAGAGTGGACGCTCTCTCTTTCAGTTGGACATCAATGACAGTTTATGCCTTCCCACCTCTTCCTCTGCTGCCCAAAGTTCTATTGAAAACCAGAGCAGACAGACCAAAGATGATTCTCATTGCTCTGGACTGGCCAAGACAACACTGGTACCCACTCCTGAGGAGCCTGACGCATTCCCCACCATGGACCCTGCCTCTGCCTCTTCTTCTGACTCAGCACAGCTTCAAAACTCTTCACAGCCAGCTAAAAACACTCAGTCTAGCCGCATGGAAGATTCCTTAGCATCACAACAGACCCTACTCTCCAATGAGGTGCAGGATGTCATTTTGGAGGCCAGAAGGCCATCAACTAGAAAAGCTTACTCCGCAAAATGGAAACGGTTTTGTGTCTGGAATGAGAAAAAGGGCCAGGATCCTGGAAAACTGAATTTACCTCAAATACTACAGTATTTAGCTGAGCTGCTAAGCAGTGGACTTTCATTCTCCTCCATCAAAATCCATGCCTCAGCCATTTCTGCAGAATACAACACTGATCCACCCTTATTCTCTCACCCTCTCTTAAGACAGTTCCTCAGAGGGGCTAAGAATCTAGGACCCCCAAGAAAACAACCAATACCTGCTTGGGATCTCAATTTTATTCTGGAAAAACTGACCTTGCCTCCCTTTGAGCCAGCTGCCTCATCAGATTTGCAATATTTGTCCTGGAAAACAGCTTTCCTTCTGGCTATTACCTCAGCTTGTAGTTTCAGAACTACAAGCTCTCATGGCTGTGCAGCCTTTATCATCTTCCATCAGGACAGAGTTTCCTTACGAACCAACCCGTCCTTTATGTCTAAAGTGGTATCCAGGGTAGCTTTGAATCAGGCCATACACTTACCTACCTTTTATCCTAATCCTCAAAACAAAGGGGAGAGATTACTACATTCCTTGGACATCCACAGACAACTACGTTATCTGGACAGAACAAAGCCTTTCAGAAAATCAGAACAGCTCTTTGTGTCCTATGCTGTAGGAGCTCAAGGAAAGCCAATTTCAAAACAGACAATCTCGAAATGGATAGCCCACTGCATACTCTTTTGCTATTTTTTCATGGCAAAACTGTACCTACAGGCATCAGATCTCACTCCACAAGGGCCACAGCTACCTCTGCACCATTCCTCAGAGGCGTTCCTACCAAAGATATTTTGGAAGCAGCCATTTGGAGTTCTGTGCATACCTTCTCCATGCACTACCACCTACCATTATACTCCAAAACTAGAGCAGGCTTTGCCACTGCAGTCTTGCAGGGCATCCTGGCTCCTCCTAGTGCCTACCACCCCTTTCTTAGCTTTGGGATTCTACCCATCTGTTATGACTGCAGCTATATGCACGATGAACATAGTACAGTTTTGTACCTACCATAAATGTAGATGTTAGAGTGCTAATACAGCTGCAGTCCATGTTTCCCTCCCTCCCTCCCCTCTTATTTTTACTTTTGTGTGGTTCCTTTTTTCACCATTCTTCTGAGGTGTATTTGTAAAGGATATGGGACCTTACTCATTTTGGGACTCCTGACATCTGGGGCAAGAAAAACTGGAGAACATGGTGTCTGCTGTCAGCTTTGTTACTCCTGGCGCTCTGACGTCAGGGAGCATGGCTGAACAGCCGACGCTGGACCCAGACTTTGGGATTATGGCCGACCGAGGACTGCCTGCTGGCAGGGGAGAACCCTACAGTCATGACTGCAACAGTGAAGACACTCTAAGATCTACAGTTATGTTAAGTGTACACAACTGTACTTTCTACAGTAAGGTATGGAAGGAACCAGATGTAGTTGAGCCCATCCTGAGGAAATCAGTGTGTCCTTTGGATCCCAAAAGACAGGCCGTACTGGGGCAAAGGACCTCTTAGACTCCATAAGTGGTAGCTGCAGCATGAAATAAGGATGTCCTGGAAGATGCCCGTGCTATCTATCCCACCCCCGCCCCCAGACAAACACCCCAGGATAATGGATAGGTTAGGGAAACCAGTGTGTGTCCAATTTGTTCTCTGTTAATCCACTGAACTACATGCCACGTGGTTCAGTTTCTGGGAATTTCTGAAAATATGACAAAGTTACAGTCAGGAGAACTCTGCTCGTAGGTGGAGGCTCAGAGGTTACCATGAGCACTGTTAATTCTCTGACCATGCATCTCGTACATAAAGTGACTAGCTAGAGTCCACAGGTTCAGGCCTAATGATGAGAGACGTGCTTGAATATGGCTTAACAATTTTGTACTGATTTGGAGCTCCAGAGACTTCTGCCTTAAAATGCCCCCCTTTGAAGGTGATATACTGTTTGGGCAACATGTAAAGGAGAAACTACTACTAGTCAGCAAGAGGGCAAAATCCTCATCGCTTTGGAAGTTTCTGCCATAAAACTTTCAAACACAACCAGAACGGTGAAAAATATGGGTTCTTCCCAGCTACTCCAGCATAGACAGCAACAAAGAGAAGTCCCTGAGACAGAGGGAATTTCATTCTGATCATTGCCCTAAAAGGAAGAAGATTC